>NC_064848.1:198854905-198989905 GCF_024139225.1 Suncus etruscus
AAACTTGGGCACAGGTTTCCTTCTAGTATGGGTTTATATAGCCACTGAATCAGTAAACTAAACAAAAGGAGATAGAAAAGCAAATTACATGCCTCTGGAATTCTGTGTACCTTCTTGAAAGATCTCTAGGGCCTTAGGTTTAACAGCTCTTCAGGGGTTAAAGGTGGCCCAGAATTAGCCATATGAATCAAAGGAATGTAAACTACAATCCATTAGGGAGTTAAATTTACAGTAGGTACACCTAAGGCAACCAATGGGAGCTGAAGAGCACAGGAGTAAGTATGCTGGGATTAGAGATTGTCCAGAGCTAGGTCAAAGATACAGAAATAGATTCTATAATGGCTTGACACAAGGGAGTCCATATTCCCCACCACCACCATTTTACTGTTTGTTTTTCTTTAAACAGAGTCCATAGAAATAATCAACCCAGACCAGAGGCAGGAACCTCCTTAAAGCTAGAGTCTCTGAAAATGATCTTTATTGATTACTAACTGTTAAGGCTGATTGCTAACTGCTGGGGCTTTTCTGAGATTGCAACCACATTTCCCAGTATCATGGCATTGTAACCTGTGTATAAACTTGTGCATACCTACTTACCTGCACAAGAAGGATGTACTCTTAAAAAGGATTAGAAAAACACTGATGGAAGCTGCATAATTTGGATCTGGGACTCCCGTGCAATTGTGGGCTAAAAAACTCCTCAATAGGGCTAGAGCAATAGCACAGCACAGGATGTTTGCCTTGCACATGGCCGACTTGGGGCAGACTCAGGTTCGATTCCCAGTTTTCCATATGGTCCCCTAAACCTGCTAGGAGCGATTTCTGAGCACAGAGCCAGGAGTAACCCATGAGTGCCACTGGGTGTGCCAGCGAAATTAAACTTTTTCTTGGACTCTGAGTCTCTCTGAGTGACCTCAGAACAATACCACAATACAACTAAACAAAAAAGAATGAGTAAAACTAATAAATCACAATAAATAATAACAACTAATCATATACTAATAATCACAACTAATAAATCATAATGAATCACACATTTTCATGTCATTCAGGTTTTACACATGACTCTGTTTTCTTATGTTTTCCTTTCACATTTTCCCATATCTGGGGAGGATGTCAATTCCCAGATAAAGCTATCAACCAAATAGATGGTTCCTAGTATAGAGAATCTATATACTATATACTAGGTATATTTATATACTAAGTAGAGACACTGATAACGGTCTACATGCACGACTGTATGGTCCAAAAGAGTAATCTCTCCGGGGATTCAGTCACAGTCAATGAAACATGGAATGTGCATTGGGCTGGCTCAACTCCCATGGATTTTCAGTTATGACTGAGGATTTTTCTGCATTATCTCTCAATTTGCATGTGCTATGTAGTTTACTAGAAGAGGAACCACTACATAAATCCCCTGTTATATTCCTAGAAGACAGGTTCAAGTTGTAACTACTCGGTTTTTTCACTGTTATTGTGATGATTGAGTCCATTGAGGACACAATGCTTAACGTTATAAAAGAAGGAAAGTTCAGGATACTGCAAGTAAATGCAATGGAAATTGTAATGTGTTTAGGAAAAACTTTTTTTTTTCACCTTGGTGTGCACAGAGTGAAATATTTTGCAGATCATTTTATATTTTCAAAAGTTTTACAAGCGGAGAGGGTTGTTTTGCAATGCTTTTTTAATTTGCAATGTTTTGCAATGCTTTTGTAAATAGACTCAAAGTCTGAAGAACAGTTTCTCCTAAAAGTAACCCCCCAATATTATGCAATAAAAGTTAATAATTATAACTTCTAAAACATTTCAGGTTTACACATCCATTGCCAACATTTTTAGATCTTGACAAATTTCTGCAAATTTTAGAATTTTTTTCTCCCCACCCTCCAACCATATAACAACTGCACAATTTAAAATAATCTTATATTTTACTTTAATACTTGCATCTATAGAATAGCTGTTTATAGGATAGTGTCAAACAACAGAATTGTTCATAAATTTCCAAAATAACTTCTCTACTGTTAGCATTCTATCTCCAAAGCCACATCCTATGACAACTCACGGATAAAAAAAAAATGAAACAAAGCTGCATCAGGAAATTCAAAACAAGAAGCATAACACAAGAAGCTAAAAAAAGAATACAACAAACTTACCATCTGAGAAATTTGAAATAAGAGATACGGAAGGGCTTACAGTCGCTGATCTTAGGAGAAAGCAAGTTACATTTTCCTCCGTTATTACCACATCTCTAGAAATTGCTCTAAGTTTGACGGCAGTGAGAAGTTCCTGTGATGACTGTTTTCAGAGAAGAAATTATGATCTCAATTCTGTCATCTCTGCCAAACCTCAGAGCCACGTGATCACTCTTAATTGTTTGTTTTTCCACTGACAACCCCAGACATATCCTAAAGAGCAGTGAGTGGCATTTCTACTCAGTTGCTTGGTTGTATCTTACTATAAAAAGCAGCCTGACAGATGAAATTCAATATGCAGAATTATGTAATGATCCAACATACTATCATACCCAAGATAATTATGACTGATAGTAACATTGACAGTACTATCCTTTAAGCCACTAAATCAAAGAATTCATTTCTCTTTAATCAGGTATTTTAATCAAATATCTCTTCATTTCTAGAGATCTAGACTGACAGAATCAACACTGAAGTTGGTTAATTAAATTTTTATTCTTCTATGAGTCATCTTCCTGCAGTTTGGAATGACTTGTGATATCCTGTGATATTTAAAAAAAAAAAACTTTTACTGATTAATTGATTGGTTTCTGGGTCATATCCAATGGTGCTCAGGGGTTATTCCTGGCTCTGTACTCAGAAATCACCCTTGGCAGTCTGGGGGACCATATAGGATGCCAGAAATCGAATTGGGTCCCTCCTGGATCAGTTGCATGCAAGGCAAATGCCCCACAGCTATCTTTCCAGTCCCCTTTTGTGGCACTTACCCTTTGATCTGAAATTTATATAGAAAAGCACTTATTTTCCTCAGTTTGAAGCTTTACTTGCCATCTTTTGGCTATTGATGTCTAATTTAATTCTATGAAATATATTTTCTGTATTTTTTGGAAAAAATATTTTTATATGAAATTTGCTAAGACTTGCCTCATTACTGAGGAATATTTATTTTTAGTGAACATTCCCTTTTTGCTTGACAGTAAGTAAGTGAGTGCTGTAGCAGAACATTGTATATAAATATCTATGAGCTCGGGGACCAAGCCCCCAACCTGTTGAGCCTCACTTGAGGCCTCCATCACTTGGAATCACCGTTTCTTGGATGGCCTACTGCATCAATGACTCTGCAGAGATACTGATTACCACATTTCAGGTATACCAATTGTTGGGTTGATATCACTAGGGGTTTGTTTTGTTCTGTTTTGTTTTTGAGCAAGTGCAGGCACTCCCCTCTTCCAGTATCTCCTTTCTTCTGGGAAAGCCTGGCAGCTGTAACCATGCCCACAAGTGCAGTCAGAATGTTCAAATCAGGCCATCTTCCAGGATTCTCTGCAGCTGAGTATATGCCCCTAAAAGTCACAGTGTTGTAGCTTTGAATTTCTGAACACACCTTCATTGATTTGTTGCTGTCATCCCTAAAGGAACATCCCCAATTTGACAGAATGAACAGCTAACAAGAGCTTACTGAACCTTCTGCCTTTGTATTAATAACTTCATTGGTGATACAATAATTTTCACAAATGAACTTATGACTGTACTTTTAGTCTTTCTTTTTTTTCTCTCTTCTCTTTGATTTCATTTTTTTCTTTTCTTTTTTATTTTTTAGTAACTTTCCTTTTCTTTATCTGGAAACAAATGTATTATGATCAACTATTTCAACTAAGTGATACGTTTTCTTATAAAAAATTATGTATCTATGAGATCATGTTGGTTGATAGTATTGTTCTATTTTCCAGTATTGGGGATATTTTTCTGTATCCTGACTGGCACTGTTGAGAACTGAGGGAAGGGAGAGTATTGAGGATTCTGAATTTTTTCCTTTTAGATATATCTGGCATAGCCTTTCGTAATATGAAGTTGTGTTAAATTCATAAACACCTAGGATTGTTGTCTTCTTGGTGAATTGACCTTTTTTGGGGGGTAAGGGGAGAGACAGGGTTGGATCACACTTGCCAGTGCTCAGGTCTTACTCCTGACTCTGTACTCAGGGATCAATCCTCTAGTCTAGCAATGATGGAGATTAAAATAGAATCAGATATGCAGGAGTCAAATACTTAAAATCCTGAACAGTATCTCCAGCCTTTGACCTTTCTAATCATGCTGTACTCTCCATCCTTATCCCTAGTAAGTGTGCTGTGAATTCTGCCTTTGTTTAATGCTCCTGTGGGGGGGGTAGGGGGTCAGTGAATGGGTGCTCCCCACTATTCGCAGTCAACCTTGCCTGATGCTCAATGCAAGAACCTAAGGTTAAAGTTGGCTGCTTGATGGGGCTGGAGTGGTAGCACAGTGGTAGGGCATTTGTCTTGCACACTGTTGACACAGGATGGACACAGGTTCAATTCCCTGCATCCCATATGGTCCCCCAATCCAGGAGCGATTTCTGAGTGCAGAGCCAAGAGTAATCCCTGAGCACTGCTGCCAGTATGGCCCCCCAAAAAAGACAAAAAAAAAAGTTGGCTGCTTGGGCCCTGCAATTTCAGGATACTCAGGCCGCATCTGGCAGTGCTTGAATGTTGGATCCCCCACACCCTGTGATGCTATTCCCTAATAATTTGACAGTTGGAACATCTGGTAGGAGGGCCCTGTTCTGGGAGAACCCTTATTCTGGGGATTTTCCTTTAGGCAAGAGCTTCTGAGACACACCTCACCAGAGATGGGAAAAGACAGCACAAAGAAAGGTGCTATTATCCCCCATGGTTAGTGGTTGCTAATCAGGCTTGACTCCAGGTGTCCCTTCTCAGAAACAGAAAGCTCTGGTTAAAGGGGAGATTCTGTATCAATGCTGTGTTTCTCCTAAGGATTCCTAAGCCTCAATGCTTAAGCTTATCTTCTCCCTGGCACCTCACTTGACTCTAGCTATGTTTCTGCTATGTCCTGACACCCTGCATGTATCTCAGTTTCTCTTGTTTTATATAAGCATTTTTGGAATGGAGTAAGTGTCTCTGGCTATCAGTCTAAGAACTGTTCTTTCCTGGTCATCGGTTGGGAGTGGGGAGAGTCCTCAGTGCCAAATGCATGGTGGTGGTGGGGTAATGGAAAGTGATACTTGTTGGCCAACAGGATTGGCACACTAGAGGTCCTAGACATGATTCAGAGACCTTGTGAGCCAAGACTGAACTGGAGTCAGCTGCATGCAAGACATGCATCTTAACCCCTGTACTACTATATCTCTAGCCCCTAAAATCTATTTTATCTGTCCTTAATATAAGCAATTCTTCTCCCTTTTTATCAATGATTTATTGGTGTATTTTTTGTTCTCTTATAACCAACCATATATTTATTATGATATATTTTAAAGTATTTATAGTTTAAGTCATGTGTTGGTAACATTGTTAGTATTTATATCTTTGATTTACACTCCATACCTCACTACCACCAAAGTGCCCAAGTTCCTCTACCAATGTTCTTATGTTACTTCTAGTCCACTTCGTCATTCCCCTCTCTCTCACAGCCTTTATCCACCCCTACTGTGTAATCTAAATTTCAGTTTTGTCATCTAAGGCTCCAAATAATTTTTATTATTTACTACTGTCTATTATCTGGCTTTCTTTCACCTTATACCAAGATGAGCAGAATTATCTGACATTTGTCTCTCTCTGACTTGTTTTGCTTAACATGATGCCTTCAGGTTCCATCCAAAAAAATTGTGTGGATTTCTCCTGTGTAGTTTTTTTATGTGTGGTTTCAGCTACATAGCATTCCACCATGCATATATTCCACAATTTCTTTATGAATTAGACTCACTATACCTCTAGTGAACTTATTATGAAAGCCAAATGTGGCCTCCTTTGTTTTTGGTATAAAAACTCAATTAGATGATCTATATCAGGGATCCTCACTTTCAAACAGGGTGCCAGTTCGCTGCCTCTCAGACCATGGGAGGACAGGACTATAGTTTAAAAAAATGATGAATAAATTCCTATGTACACTGCACAAATCTTATTTTAAAGTAGAAAAACAAAACAGGAATAAATATAATATTTAAAATGAAGAACAAGTGAAGTTAAATCAACAAACTTACCAGTATTTCAATGGGAACGAGGGGTCTGCTTTTGGCAGGCCATTGTTTGAGGACCCTTGCCTTAGACTGACAGGAGGAATCGAGAGACAGAAAAAGGAGGGGAGTTGGAGAGTGCTGTGCACAACCCACACATGCTCACTGTGGGCCTCAGATGAGTTGGCTGCTAAGCAAGACAAGCAGTGGATGCAGGAACACCTTGCAGGCTGGATAAATGTCTTCAGTAGGTGGCATGTGATCTGCAGGCCATAGTTTGGAGACTCTTGATCTATATCTTGCATTTAGATAGGTGTTTAGTTTAGTGTGTTTAGATAGGTGACCTTTAATGTACGTGTTGGTATTTTTAGATTCAGTCTGTCATTATGTTAACTAGTTTGGTTTGTTCATTCTGGTGTTCCTTTTTCTGTTACCCATCTTGCGCTTTCTTTGAGGTTCTTTGGACATTGTTTACTATTATTGTACTTTACTGGCTGTCTTTTACAAATGACATATTTGTACAATTATTTCTGTGATTGCTAAAGGATTTTAAAGATAACATGTTTAATGTTATAGAAAACTTAGAAGCAGTGGTTTGTCACTTTAGCAATTTAGAATGTACCAAACTGTACAGCATATGGGAAAATAGGATGGTAGCCACCAAGGTGCACTACCTAATAGCTACAACCAGAAATAGACAGGTCAGGAAAGCAAAAGACTAAGGAAAGTAGCTATCACCCCAATAAAAAATATCCCTTACTCACTCCCTGGTCCTGAGCTAAGTTCCAAATCAGAATGTATAGACTAAGGAAGTAGCCAGAGGAAGAGTCTTATAATATCTTGATAAAAATGCACTGTGGTAATTTCCTTATTTTCTCCTTTACTTAGTCCTCACTCAAAGTCATATAGAACCTGCATGCATTTTCCTGCATGACCACACACTGGGGAAAGAGAAAAACTCAAACATTTCAATGAAATATTTGGTATTTGGCATAGTATAAAAGTTATGAGAGCTGGAAAGAGTGGTTCATGATATGAAGAGTGGTGAGTGCAGGTAGAGAAATAAAAAAAGTAAATATTGATATCTGGAGAAAAAAAAAAACCTGTCATTCTGTCCCCCTTAATAGAATGATGGTAATGAATCAATTATACATGGATTTTTGGGTCAAGTTTAACTTCATGTGATACCACCATATCTTCGAACACTAGTATTAGTTATGGGCCTCCAAAGATAGTACTGGAAGTAATATACTTGGTGTTTGTGACAATCCCACTTAGAATTCTGGGTTTATAGGTTTAGAACTTTCATACAGAAGACACAAAGGATAGCTTTGACAAGTTACCTAAAGCCCACCACTCTTTTATTTATGCTCATATATGAATTCTAGTGTATCTTGAGAAGAAAAGCAGCCTACTTCTACTGTTAATAATCTAAAGGAACATGATGGAGTGGGATGTTGATCTCAGAAATGAGATGGACCCTGGAGAATGACCAGGTGAAGAACAATGCGGTGAGCTATAATATTGGTCCGACTGCTTTTTCAAAGCTAGTGTCTATTCTGAAATCATGTTCATGGAAGTCTGCTAGTGAGTAGCCATGTGTAGTCCTTTGTATTCTTATTATAAATGAGTGTCAAAAGGAATAATGGTAATATGGTTTCAACAGAAAATCATTTACATTAAATGGGGAGGTTGTGTTTTCAATGGTTCCCTTTTAACAAACAGCTTGTGGTTTTAGTGCAGACAAAGCTCTGTCCCTATCAAAAGGAAGATTTATTTTTCACTGGAAACCAAACCTAGTCAAGGTCAGCCTGCATGTAAACAAGAGATAGCATTATTTCTGAGCATGTAGAATTTTTTTGTTCAAGGACATGGAAGCTTGAAGAAAGATCCTGAGTCAAAAGTAGCAAAGCTATTATATCTAACCTTTCCTAGCTCCTAATAAGTACTCAAATTTTGTGTGTAGCTATTTTGTCTTTTTTTTTAAAGGATCCAATTATTCTTATCTATTTGCTTTTTACATAGTCTGTTGGCAATAATCATTGGCTTTTTTGAATAATAAGAAAAACATACCAACAAATGAGTTCTACATTTTTAATTTGAAAGTCAGATGTTAATTTTTTTAAAAAAAATAGTTAAATATAAGAAAAAATACCCCCCCCCCAAAATGGAAATTTGGAAATGTTTTCTCTGTATTAAAAGCCCATTCCCTACTTCTCTGTCTTCTCTAACTTTTTGTCATGGAACATCTGGGTGAGTCAAAATGGGAAGGGTTTGAGTGATTGTGTTCTTAATTTGGTGGGCAGCTAGAGGAAAATAGCAAGGTATTTTTGAACAGGAGAAAGTAGAGATCAAGTGAAATGACTTTGATTAATCTCTAGCATTGGATAATAAAATGAACCATCCCAGAATAGACAGCTTCTTGCATAATCTTCTCAGATAAGGGACTGTTTTCCATCCACTGTAAATCATACATTTAGGCTTTATCACTTAAAGTGTGGTTGAACAAATAAATAACAAGTGAGTTTACTCTAGAAATCTTAAAAGCATTTAATATTTCAACTACCTCTATTGATGGACATGCCAGATGTGAAATTTTCTTCTTCACTGAGAATCACTTGAGAGAGCTGTTATATAAAATGTGAGATTATAAGTGCTTTCCAGGAATTAGGTTGCGTGTCAAGTTCTAAGTGAGATTATTTAAAATGTGGAGGTGGAGATTTCCAGGAAAGGAGGTTTTGTGAATAGAGGGGTTCAGGAGTGGCTGTAGGTGCACTTGCGTGTGCATTTTGGAATATGCATCAGGATTTCCCTAGGGACTACAGTGAAAATTGAATATATGGGGGTGGGGGGAAGAGGCACAGCCAACTAGAAGGTCAACTAGTAGGACAGGGACCACTTGAAGATGCTAAAGTTTGAAGGGGGGCGGCCGCAATCAGAAAAGATCAAGCGGGCCCGGAGAGATAGCACAGCAGCGTTTGCTTTGCAAGCAGCCGATCCAGGACCAAAGGTGGTTGGTTCGAATCCCGGTGTCCCATTTGGTATTCCATGTCTGCCAGGAGCTATTTCTGAGCAGACAGCCAGAGTAATCCCTGAGCAAAGCCAGGTGTGGCCCCAAAAAACAAACAAACAAACAAAACAAAGAAAAAAAAAAAAGAAAAGATCAAGCAATCTCTGAAAGTTGCAAGAAGGTGATCTAAATGTCACTTCTGCATTTTTATGGTTGGTGGATGTGGTATTCATGTACAGTTTTTGTGTAGGTATGTGATCCAGGACAGGTGGCACTGGTGAGGGAGCTATCTGAGGAGAAGAGAAATTGGCGAATTGAGACCTTCAGTATTCAGGAAGAGGAAGTACAGTTGTAGGCCAGTGCCCTCCTCTGGCAGAAGATACAAATCACAGTCCAATTCCTTTTTTCCACATTGGTGAGGCAAAAGGTGGGTGCGGTTCTTAAAATATGGAGTATGAGTCATTCCTTTGCATCTCCAAAGAGAAGGGCTTCCAAAAAGGAACCCAATAAGTAGCTAAATGGCCAAGTAAAAATATAAGCAATTGATCTATATGATTATGAAGATTCTTGAGGGTTCTGAGGGTTGGAGGTTCCCAAACTGGCAGGCTGGGAATACAGGTCAATCTTTTTTTTTTTTTTTATTTAACCAACTTTATTACATACATGATTGTATTTGGGTTTCAGTCATGTAAAGAACACCACCCATCACCAGTGCAACATTCCCATCACCAATGTCCCAAATCTCCCTCCTCCCCACTAAACCCCCGCCTGTACTCTAGACAGGCTTTCTAGTTCCCTCATACATTCTCATTATTAGGATAGTTCAAAACGTAGTTATTTCTCTAACTAAACTCATCCCTGTTTGCGGTGAGCTTCATGAGGTGAGCTGTAACTTCCAGCTTTTTTCTCTTTTGTGCCTGAAAATTATTATTGCAAGAATGTCTTTCATTTTTCTTAAAACCCATAGATGAGTGAGACCATTCTGCTTCTTTCTCTCTCTCTGTGACTTATTTCACTCAGCATAATAGATTCCGTGTACATCCATGTATAGGAAAATTTCATGACTTCATCTCTCCTGACAGCTGCATAATATTCCATTGTGTATATGTACCACAATTTCTTTAGCCATTCACCTGTTGAAGGGTATTTTGGCTGTTTCCAGAGTCTTGCTATGGTAAATAGTGCTGCAATGAATATAGGTGTAATGAAGGGATTTTTGTATTGTATTTTTGTGTTACTAGGGTATATTCCTAGGAGTGGTATAGCTGGATTGTATGGGAGCTCGATTTCCAGTTTTTGGAGGAATCTCTATATCGCTTTCCATAAAGGTTGAACTAGATGCCATTCCCACCAGCAGTGGATAATAGTTCCTTTCTCTCCACATCCCTGCCAACACTGCTTGTTCACATTCTTTGTGATGTGTGCCAATCTCTGGGGTGTGAGGTGGTACCTCATAGTTGTTTTGATTTGCATCTCCCTGATGATTAGTGATGTGGAGCATTTTTCATATGTCTTTTAGCCATATGTATTTCTTCTTTGTCAAAGTGTCTGTCCATTTCTTCTCCCCATTTTTTGATGGGATTAGATGTTTTTTTCTTAATACAGGTCAATCTTAAAGCCTTGAATTCAAGTTTCATAGGACAACATACTAGAAATTCAGATGAAGAACCCAAGTAATATCTTCAAAGAGATATTTGTACTAGGAGGACCTCAATTGATTACATAAGTCCTACCCATATTATGGAAAGTAATCTACCTTATTCAAAAATGCACTAAACTAATTGTCGATTATCTCTAAAATATCTTCAGAATCTTGATGGATCTAGATTGTGGTATCTGAAGAGCTAGATACCATGGTCTAAATAAGTTGACGCATACATTAATCATATCAGTGTGAGAATTTACACATTTTTTTCTGTTGTTGCAATGAGTAGGTGTGAATGTTTGGGTGGAGTTTAATTCCTCCAGACCACCCAACAATTCTCTGTGTTGAATTGAGTCTCCTAAAACTTAATTCAATCTTTGCACTCTTTTCTCAAAGTTTAAAGTGAATACTTTTTCATCTTAGAAAAGCATTTGTTTTAGCCTGTTCATTACTTAGAAAGGATCTGGCCTTTGCCTTGAGCTGGTGCGCTATGGGTTAGGAAGATCCATTTTCAGAAAAACACCTTGTTTTTCAAACATTTCTTATCTTTATGGCTTTTAAACTTACTACTTAGGAGGTCCCCTCCTGCTTGAATGACTCAAAGTCAACTCCTAAAGTTCAGGTTGCTTACCTATTCATCTGATCCACTGGTTATAAATCAGAATTTGTCAAGGCAAGCCTCCTCTTTTGGGCTTGATCTGCTTGCTAGAGCAATTTACAGGACCGAGGAAAACATACTGT
The DNA here is from genome assembly GCF_024139225.1 of Suncus etruscus. Classification (NCBI taxonomy): domain Eukaryota; kingdom Metazoa; phylum Chordata; class Mammalia; order Eulipotyphla; family Soricidae; genus Suncus; species Suncus etruscus. Next base: position 198,866,482 of record NC_064848.1, read on the forward strand.
GGGGCCCTGCATTCTGAACAAAGAGATACTCCATTTTGTAAAGAACATGTGTTAGGCTTCTCTTTCTCAAGCTTAAGTTTCTATTAACACCACTCCAAGCTACCTGGTCATACCGATGGCCTATCTGGAAAGGACAGGAGGAAGTAGTTGGAAGGTAACCTAGAATTGACAATCTTCTTAAAGGTCATCAGAAGCTAGAACCTCCTGAGTCCCTCCCTATATATAAACTGGCTTTTTTTTTTTTTTTTTTTTTTGGTTTTTGGGCCACACCCAGTGACGCTCAGGGGTTACTCCTGGCTATGCGCTCAGAAGTCGCTCCTGGCTTTGGGGGACCATATGGGACACCGGGGGATCGAACCGCGGTCCGTCCTAGGCTAGCGCTGGCAAGGCAGACACCTTGCCTTTAGCGCCACCGCCCGGCCCCTATAAACTGGCTTTTGAAGTTGGCAGATGGTTGCCTCCTCTGAGAGGTGGCCCTGACCGGTCAGTTGGGGCTTGTGGCTGGTAGAATAAAGTTTTGTTTTGCTTTACTCCTATTGTGTGGTCTTGGCTTTGACTCAGACTCTAACAATATGTCTTCTTAAATCACTGGATATAGAGTTCAGAAGCAGCCAGAGAGAGAAGGTATATTGGAGACAGTGTATATGGGAAAGGGAAGAAAATCTTCATCCAAATCTTCATGTGTTCACCAACATAGCTGCTTTCAGAGCCGCTTCTGTTGTTTTTTTATTATTTTTATAGTTGTTTCATTTCCTAGGCATGAATTAATGAATTATTGGCCATTGGCAATTGATTCCCAGGTCTGGGAATAGTTTTAGAAATTATAACTATCACCTTAAGGGTTGGTTCCTCTGATTAACAAAAGCTTGTTACCTAATTAACATAACAAATGTCAGCATTCTTCATTTCTTTCAAGGAATTCCAAAAGTTTGAAGAGTTCTATGTCTAAAAAAATGGTTCTATGTTAGAAATGGGAGCAAAGATCCCAGAGAAATGTAATTTTTAATTATAAATCACAACATAACCAAAGCCTCCAATTGCACAACAATATGTATGAATTTTGTAGACAGTTTTTCTAACTTTGATTGTTCACCAATACTGTTTAGGTAAATATTTTTCTGATCTCTATCTTCCTTCCAGACTTATATTAAATTAAAAAAATTAATTATCAGCCCAGTATTTTTACCTGCAATATATAAATAAATGGATTTTTATTAACCTTAAGTTTATGATGTAAAATAGCTAATAAATTCTCTAGAGATATTTGGCACTGAGTAGATGGGAATAAAATTTGCTGTTGCATAACACAAATAAAACAGAATATATATATATATATATATATATATATATATATATATATATATATATATATATATATATATATAGGCTACTTTGGAGAATATAATATATAAACTCATTTTTTATCCTCAGGTTTCATTTCCAAGAAAACTTCACATTTCTTTGAGATCTCTACCACATATTTGCATATGGTTGAGCTGCTTGCCTGCTTTGAAATTTCCCATTAAGATGACTTTCTGGAAGGAGGTTATTCTTAGAGATGGATCCAAAAGAAAAGGAGAGGTTCTGTCAGTTTAAGGTGTCCTTTCATTTAGAAATTCCTGTGTCAAATTGAGAAGCTGTCACCCTAGGTACAGAAGAACCCTTGCTGGAATACTGTTGGGGGAAGAGTTATTGGTGGTAAAGTTAGAGCTAGAGTGGGTAATAGAGTTTGTGGACAGTTGGTTGGATTATAGGTGGAGAGAGTTATTGGTTGAAGAGTATTGGCTGGAATTTTGAACTACATTGCTGTGAGACCCTGCCTCCCCCTTTCTACCTGTTTTGTCCTATAAAACCATTTTCAGAAAAAAAAATACCTGTTTTGTTGGAGTCATTCCTGAGTGACAAGAGGAGGAAGATGTAATTGTTACAATTATGGTTAAAAATAAATTTTTGGTCTGAGAGTGCTGAATTCTTTTAGATATGATCACTTTGGAACAAGTTGCATTTTTGTTAATCTTCAGCCAATGTTTGTGACAAAGAGGTCTCATAAACTAATTTCAAGTACTTGTTAGACCAGCAATATCATCTGGAGGACAGTATTTTTAGAGCAAATCTCCTATTTGTGAATGTCCTCTTCTACTCCTCAGAAGAAAATGGATAATTTTGAACTGCAGAAAACAAAACCACTAAGCAGAGTTTGATAGAGAAAAGCTATTTAGCTCAGTTCAGTTCAGGATTTTCTGGACAAGTTAACTCAGGCCAGCTAATCAGGTTTTGGACACTTTCACAAGCAAATTCTTGAATCTTCTTGGCTTCTCATTTCATGTCTTCATCTCTATTCTCTTCATCTTAGGAAATAATAATAACACCATCTCCTACTTGCTCAAGATCAAATATAGAAAATCTTGGCTAACCTTTTCCTCCCCCCCCCCCCACCGCACTCTTCTATCTTCAGTCTGTCAACAAGTATGCCTATCAATTAACTTTATTTCCAAAATATATCCCAGTGCCTTTTTTCTCCATTCCCATATTTTATCCTCCCACCAGCCTCTGTCATTTCTCAATTGGGATTGAACAAGATTTCTGATGAAACTCCCTGTGCTATCAATCTATTATCCACTCAGAGGTCAATGTTAGCTTTGTTCATTTTTATTGTCCTTTTATTGGGGAGGGAGTACAGGGTTAGAGTGCTTCTTAGATGAACTTGATGGTAAAGTGATCATTCCTAGGTGTATTAGGTGAGTAGTAGGGGGCTGACACTTGGGTGGTTGGACCTGGTAGAGTTATGGGCCACTAGGATCATACCTAGAAGTGCTGCTGGGGTCAGGGTTGGGCCCACAGGCATGTGAGGAATGTGCTCCAGTCCTGAGAATTCTCTCCCCTGCCCCACCAATATTACTTAAAATATCTCTCTCTCTCTCTCTCTCTCTCTCTCTCTCTCTCTCTATATATATATATATATATATATATATATATATATATGTGTGTGTGTATATATATATATATATCTTGGGGATAGAAAGATTTACAATGGGTAGGGCACTGGTCTTGCATGAGGCTGACCTGAGTTTGATCCTTATATTGTACCCTGAGCACTGCCAAGAGTGACCCCTGTACTCTGAGACAGGAGTAAGCCCTGAGCACCACTGGGTGTGTCCAAAAACATAAAAATAAAATTAACAAGTGTATCTTATTGTGCAATGCTCCCTCTTGGCACCCTCTAAAGATTTCCCAATTTATGTTGGTTTTGAAGTTCATATAGTCAAGTTCCTCATTTCATCAGGTCTCCCTACTTTCTTCAATATCTTTAGACACTTCATTCCTAACTTGGAGTCATCAGATATGCTTTCTCTGACCAGTGTGTCACTTCCCCATGTTCCACACCACTGTCTTTCTCTGGAAATCGACTGCTTAGTAGGACTGACAATTTACAAAGACATCCTCTTTGACTTACTCCCATATTGATTTTCACCTTCTCTGTTGCCTGGCTTTAGTTTCTTCGTGACAAAAATCATCTGTCTCAGGATTTCTCCATATTGATACTATTGACATCCTGAGTTAAGTCATTTGTAGGAATGGAAGAATGAAATGTCATGATCAGTGTTATTGAAGTTGGTGGAGATTCCTTGATCACGTTTGGAAAAAGGGAGGAGAAAGACAGCAGATCCGAGAAGGAAATCTGCTGCTTTCTTGTAAAATAATATAATCCACAAGGGGCAGGAGCAATGGCACAGTGGTAGGGTGTTTGCCTTGCATGCGGCTGACCCAGGACAGACCTTGGTTTGATCCCCTGGCGTCCCATATAGTCCTACAAGCCAGGAGAGATTTCTGAGCGGATAGCCAGGTGTGCCCCTCCCCTAAAACAACAACAACAACAACAACAACAAAAAAAAAAAACTGTGGTTCTGGTGGTAGTTTGCTCTCTCTTGACAAGGCAGATCAGTCGTGTTTCACCCTCTCAAGGTTGGCCTGATTTATTTCTTACAGTGAGTTCTGCTCCAGACATGTTTCCCTGGGGTGAGATGATGGTGGTTGGAGCCAAAGTCTTTCAGTTCAGTCAGAATAAACTGTGGGAAACGAAAAGATTAAGGGTGTTTTGAAACCTTTCTCCTAAAGGGTAACACTTAGTAATATGAGGATATAATCAAGTGTTTAGTTCACGCTTCCTCTTCTAGCAGCCTGAGCATATGATGATAGCGAATTTGAGCCCTGAGTTTCTCACAGTCTTCCCTTGCTATTCACTCTACACAACACACAGTGGAATTGTTTGGCCTCTGAGGGGTCCCTGTGCAATGGAGGAAGTACTTCCAGCAAAGCAAAACATAAAGCCAACCTTTCTTCCCTTCCTTTTCCATTCCTTGTCTCTCCTGTTCCTTTCTTTGTTCACAAAATCGTTGCCAATAAGACCAAGACTTCAAGAGACCAGAGTGTTGGAGGATTATCTTTGTAAGGTTGAAGGAACCAAGAATGTGGTTAGCAGAAATAATCAAAAGAAAACTGTGACTTCCAGAGAATGAGGAAGAGTAACCTAAAAGTTGGTGGGTGGCTTAATCATTAAGCAATGGATATTATATATTATATATTATATATTATATATTATATATTAGATATTATATATTAGATATTATATATATCTATATATTATATATCATTATATAATGATTTATATATTATATATTATATATTATTATATATTATATATTAGATATTATATATTAGATATTATATATATCTATATTAGATTATATTATTATATATTAGATATTATATATATCTATATATTATATATCATTATATAATGATAAACTTTAAAGAAAGGCTGTGTTTGAAAACAGAGGAAGAAATGTTGTTTAAAAGTGACTTGGTGGGGAGAAAAGAATGTTGGCCTTAATTTTGCTCCCTGAGGAAAGAGAGAGAATAGTTATTATATGAACTGATGAGAAGCAGTTCTTTCAGCTACCTGCCACATGGAAAAAGACCAAGGACAAAAAAGATTCCAATGGTGACAAACCATACTTTGCAGGTAAGTTTATATAGTTTCTCCAGCTCTCCACAATCTCTCTAATTAGTTACTTTAAAATATGATGTAATGAACTAATTTTTGCATATCAATTATCATAATCTTATTTCCACTGTTCAAATAGAAATCAAAACCCTAGACCCATTAGCAGCCCCCACCTCTCTCCAGGGCCCAGGTAACCACTAATTTGCTTAATGTCTGTTAAGATGACAAATCTCCCAATTGGAACTGGATGGGCCACACTCAGGTTATCGGAGTCAAGGTTTCATGCTTAATTTAAATGAATTTTTCAGATGGAGCAATAGTACTGTGGGTAGGGCACTTGCCTTGCTCACTACCAACCTGGGTTTGATCCTCAGCATCCAGTAAGCTCTTCTGAGCATCACCAGAAACTTTCTCTGAGTGGAAAGCCAAGAAGTATGTTTTGAGCACCTCTGGGTTTAGCAACAAAACAAAACAAAAAGTTTTCCTATTATTTTTACTGAGAAATATTTTAACAGTCTTGATTTGTAGAAGAGTCGCTTAGAAGTTTATGTTTTGTTTAAAGACCGATCCTTACCCACAACTGTAAATCATTATTTTGTTTATTGCGAGGATCGTAGGCAGTAGTAAGAACTGAAATAAAAGTAAACACTCACAGTCAGCATGTTGTGTTGACTTGTATCAGCTTTATTATGTCTTACACAATCAAGTGACTCAGTAGCACCAATATTAACAGCTAATTTTATTATTTATTTCAGGGGGTGTTATTTTGGCAAGTGATACTTAGGACTTCACTAACAATTCTTGGCTAGTCAGGTCAAAGGTTCAATGTAAATCCCAGAAGATTCTCTGTGGCTTGTGCTAGAGATTACCCGGGGCATTCCTGGTGATGCTCTGGGCTTTCAGGGTTACATTAAGTGATGGCTGCTTGGAGGCTCATGTGTAGCAAAAATCAAGAGTCAGAATTGGGTACATGTTATGTCTCCTAACCACGACAGTGACTCACTTAAAACCTAACAACCCTGGGCCCTCTGCCCAAGGTCTCATATGTTGATAGTCGTGTTTTGTTTTAGCGGTCCAGAAAAGGTACTTAGAATTGAAGTCAAGTCTTTCACACAGTTCCTTCCCATCTGATTAGCTAATTTTTCTTTGACTTCCATAAAGATATTGGTGCTACAGGTTTAGGGGTCACTTATGCTTTCATTGAACTTGAATGATGCCTCTAAAACTCCAGTTTCCAAATACAGTTACATTTTGACATTCAAATTAAGTAACATAATTCAGTTCATGTCGCCAAACAACAATAAAAAGTCACCTAAATGAGAATATACAGATATGTTGTTGATTTTAAAGTGTTTTAATGTTTATATTGTATGTTCCAATTTTATGTTAGGTCCCCACATATATAAAAGAGGAAGTTATGATCTATACATTTTAGGGGTTTGCATAAAAAGTAGACTCTCATTTCATTCAAAAATGTTAGTAAAATCAAAGCCCTGTTACAAAATTACAAAGGTAAAGAAAGGTATGTATTTAAATTATCCATCAATATGACCATTCAAATTCTTTTTTTTTTCCTTCAGGGGAGAGCACGAACGAAGTCCCCCACTACCACAAATTACGCAGTCAAGTTTTCCACATTTGGGGAAATCAAAGAGGTCAGCACACTCGAAGTTTTATGGGTGAGCCTCGCCCTGGGGAAACCACCTTCGTGATCATGGTATTGTCTCTGCCAGGTAAGTATCCCATTCGAATGTCTATTGCAAATTTTTATTTTCACAGATTTCCTTTATAGTTAAAACAGATAAAACATGAACACTACAATCTAAGACTTAAAACATAAAAGAAAAATGAGCAAATAATAAAAGAGTAAACGTTGCCTTGCTATGTAATCAATAGATTCCTTTTCCTCTAAAGTCAGTGGTTATGTTGGACTTTGTACAGATCCCAATATAAAAGGTAAGAAAATGTTTGACCTTCTGATTTCAGAGAAAGACAATAAACAAGTTCTTCTCATCCTTGAAGCATAAACAGTTGTATAATAAATTCATGGTTTTTGTGGGCTACTTTAGGGAAGTTGGGACTGGCTTGCAGGAATGAAGGAGGCCTTGTCTGGAGTCAACATTGCTCTTATTTCCCTTTAGTCTGACTCTGTGCTAATGAGAAAAATAATGGCATACGTTTCAATAGTATTGTGAGGGGCTGGAGAGATAGCACAGTGTTAGGGCATTTGCCTCGTGTGCGGCCAACCCAGAAGGGACCTGCGTTAAATTCCCAGCATCCCATATGGTCCCCCAAGCCTGCCAGGAGTGATTTCTGAGCACAGATCCAGGAGTAACCCCTGAGTACCACCGGTGTGGCCCCAAAACAAACAAACAAAAGTATTGTGTACCATATCTCAGTATTTTGTACCATAGCTCATGAGTATAGAGAAACATGGGTTCTTGTGGGGTTCAAAGCTCTTCCTGTGGGAGCAGCTTCCATCGCACTGAGGATTGGAGTTCTTCATCAAAGTCATACAGTTCCTGCTCTTTGGAGAGCTCCAGGAACACCTGGAAGGAGAAAAATAGAGAGAGAAAGGGATGTGTTCTGCCTTTGTGGCTTCAGGTGTGTGCAACACATCTGACGACTGCATTTCTTGGAGGCTTCCCAGTCCCCAGAGAGACCTACCTGCTCCAGAGTGGACTGTGAGAGGCTGTACTCCTCCAGGTCAAAGTTCTGCTTCACTGTAGGGAGACATGAACAATGGGACTCTCAAAGTCTTTATTCAGGAAGTTTTACCATACCATGACTCTGAAGTTTATGCAAACAGATTTCGCATTTTGCAAAAAATAAAAGGGGGCGGGAACAATATTTGTGCATAAAACATGGAGGGTTGCATATTTATCATAGAGTCCTGTTAGAGGATGAACATGATCTACCATTATCTTGGAGCTTGGGCAAATGAACTTTATGGGGAAACAGTGGAAGAGACTGCAGAGCATCCATGCAAGAGAGAATGAGGGGTGGTTTCCTCGGTGTTGGGAGCATATACTGTGCCCACCTGCATTCACTGTTTGCTTCTTTCCTGCTCTCTGATCTAGGGTCTGACTGATGAAGCTTTTTCTCATGGAGCCTAGCAGTGGAATGCTCAGAAGGAGTGACAAAAGAGAAGAGAATTCCAGAATTCCAAGACTTTTTTTTTTTTTTTTTTACTCATGTTGACACTCGATTCAGGTTCACTGTTTCTCTCCAGGAGGTAACACTACAGATGCACCCTCCCAGAGCCCCATATGACTTCCTTGCTTAGTCTCTTAAAATCTAAAAATAGTAATACACCTGTTTTACAGATTTGGGTTATTGCACTGTCCTTTTGAAAATTGTCCTATGCACTGTATTTCTTTCAGTTATCCTGTTTCCACTTTCCTAGTGTTTGTCTATATTGCCTTGTAACCTCTCTAGTGAATGGGAAGGTGAGACCTGAAAGCTAAAGTTTCTGTAGCTATACACCAACTTTTGGGGGTCTTTCCTCTTCTCTTTCCATGGACAGACACAAGATGGATTGATTGCCCTGAAATCTTGGGACATGGTGATGAGCCCTTAATTGCTGTCTGAGAACATGCAAAGAAGAAAGGCACCATATGCTAGTAATACTTCTTAAGGACTTTGAAGGAAGTGGTGACTACAGAGACTGTACTAGAATGGTTAGAGGATTCCAAGAATGGTCCTAGGGGTCTCAAATTCTCACATGAGACCAAGGACAGGAGCTTGCACCCACTGGAGGAAGTATAATTAGAGACTACAGAAGTATAATCAGGGGTGTTCTAGGAACCGATAGAAGAATCCCATGGAAGAAAGAACCAATGATCATCTGAAGGTCCTGAAATCACAAAACAGCTTTCATGGAGTTTTGCTGCTGTATGAACATTTGTTTTCATCTTCAGCTCCCAAATCATAGGGTGTCAATTATCAACTCACAAGGAGTAAAGATAAGAAGACAGATGAAAAAATAAAAACAGTTTAACCATCCTCATTTCAGACATCTAGAATTTGAGGCATGTCTAAGCTGGAGGATACATGAAATGATCCTTTGGTTGCAGATGGCATGATTCAGGTGGGATCTGATGATAAAATCAAAGGGATCTGCTTCATAATACAAAAAAATTGGCATGGGCTTGAGTTCTTCTGGCTTTATGCTGGGCCTGCTTCACACTTGAGCTAGCTCACAAAATTTATAGATTGCAGCAGAGAGCATAATTGTGTCTAAATGAATCTTTGCAGGAATAAATGCTAGTGCTCATTTCTGTATTATACTCTGGATCATTAATCTTGACTTAATGGTGTGGGAAACTATGAGAAAATGTTTGCTAGTGCTTTTATCCTCCCTTATTTTCTAACTAAAAGAGAACTTTCTTGGTAAAAATAAAACACAGCAGAAAGATATTGAGGGGGAGGGAATATTCTTAAGGAATCTTCTCTCGTTCTTAAATGAAAACATTGCAAGGATATTAAGAAAAAAAATCTCTATTAGTTTCCAAGGCAGTAGCCTTTTTGGAATTACTCCTACCACTGTTCTGATCCTAAGTAGAAAGAAAAACACTTCTGTTGGATCACAGCTAAGGCTGGCAGGCAAAGCAGTGCCTCTACATAGCAATGAATTCTTGAAACATCAAGAAATTCTTGAGAAGTAGTAAAAGTTCTCGGATGTAGTAAAATCAAGAGAAGAGATTTGGAGGAGTCCCCTTTTCACTGATATGAGTTTCAGCAGGCACCACTGAAGCCCAGAGAAAGCTGAATCCCCTCTAAGAGAAGGGGAGGAAGTTCAAGTAGGGACAAAGACCAGGAATGGAAATCAAAGACCATCAATTACCCTCAACACTCGCTTTTTTCTATAGTCTATTAGGGTCTCTCAACCTTGACTCTAATGAAGTTTGAGTCTGATGATGTCTGGTTGTGGGAGGTCTAGTCCTACAGTCCAGCACCAGTCAGCTATAAAAGGGGTCCGCCTCTTTAAATAAGACACTGCCCCCCCTTTAAATAAGACTCTAATTGTGATTGGCTTCTGAGTCTATAAAACCCTCCCCAGAGTTGGCATTTGGAGGAGACAGTTGGAAAGTTTGTTGGCAGTTGGAAGAGACAGTTGAATGGTCCCAAACCCAGCTCTCTCCCTCTTTATCTCTCTTCTGGCCTAGGAGTTTTTCAGAGGACCCTAGGCTTCTCTAATAAATAAGACTGAAATATTTATTAGAATCTTTCCTGAAGGGCCCCATGGACATGATCAGCATGGGTCCATCTCAAGCGGATTTGTGCTGTAAGGAGGAGTTGACCTATGCAATGCAGAATATCTACCATCTTCCCTGGCCTTGACCTATTACCTATACAAGTTATTTTCCACCATTACACTGCCAGTGCTAACCCAAAGTATATCCAGATATTGCCAAATGACCTGGTTGAAAGTATCCAATTAAAAACCTTAATAATTTTATACTCACATACCATGTTTATGCATTTGTCATACCACTTTGATACAAACTTGATTTCCCACAGATTTTTCTCTAATCAGTTCTCTTACCTATCTCTAGTTTGAAGAAAGCCTGTGATAAAGGCTGTACATCCTCAACAGGTACCTTGTAGACCACCAATGAGGAGTATCTGTGAACAACAAAGAGTGATTAAGACAAAGAGAGTGAGGATGAATTCCAGGCTTCAGGAACACACCTGAATCTCTTAGTGTGCTCTGGAGTCTTTGTGTTGGAAAAAACAAAACAAAACAAAACAATGATCACACCCCAAAATCTCATAATTTTAGCATAGTTCACCTCTGTGTGATAGTGGAAACAATGATGTGGGAATACCCTTTTATCCACAAGAAATCAACCTACTGAAGGAGAAACAGTAGAGGGTTCTTAAGAAAAGGCTCCAAGGGCCAGAGAAATAGTACAGCGGTTTAAGGTGCTTGCCTTGCATCCTATAGACCCTGGTTCTAATCCTGGCAACAAATATTGTCCTACTAGGCACTACTAGGTATTTTGGGTATTATCCAAATATTAAGACAGGACAAACACAAAACATGGTAAGGTTCTGCTTTATTCTAGTGAGAAATGAAGAAAAGGAGACAGAAGGGACAGTAGTTGAGATGGGGTGAATTTCATTCTAGAAATATCCACTGAGATTATGTAGTGCCTGCATAGAGTCCCTAAAAATGCTGAGTTCCTCAGTTAGGCATGGGAGAGAGATAAAGAAAGAGAAGGAATGAGGGAGTGAGTGGAAGGGAGGGAAAGAAAGAGAAAGAGAGCAAGAGCGAAAACAGCATGATGACAGATGTGTAACCCAATTAAACATTCAACCCAATCAAATTACATTCATTTAATGATACATCTGATAAAATTTGAATTCTATTTCAGTGAAGTTTGATTCTTAAAAAAAAACAATTGCAAGACAAGATCCACAAAGGACTTTTTTTTTTAATCTTTTATATATATTTTTTTTTATCAACTTCTAATGTTTAGTCTTCCTACAAACATAATCTTTGCACTTAGGGAATCTTTCCAAAAGATGTCTGCTGAGCAGACAGGAGGGATCATTCTTGGTTCCCAGAACTGTCTGGCTTCTTGAACATCTGCAAGTATGGAGTGTGGTCTAGGGGATGTTAAACAAAAGTATTTGCCAGGCTCAGAATATTTCTTGAAATCCTTACTGTATATTGGGACCTTCCCCAACATAAAATATCACAAGAAACACTACACATCTCTCATTGGGGTACAGTTTTCTAACTTGGTCACCCCAGAGTAGGAATTAAAGCCTTTTTCTTTTCTTTTGGATGTTGGGTCATAGCCATCAGTGCTCAGAGCTTATTTTAAACTGTGAACAAGGATCACTCCTAGTAGTGCTGGGAGGACATTCTGGAATTGAATTTGGGCTAGTAACAATCAAGCCATGTTTCCTAGGGACTATTTTATTCCTCTGGACCCAAAGTTTTCTATACATATGTAAAACCTGAAAATTTCTTTTCTATTGCAACCTTCCTTGTTTCTCTCTCTTAAATGTACCTCCTTGTCAAGTTTAGTAGAAATCTTATAGAAGAATGACCAGGAAGCACTTACTCTAAATGACCTCAGTAAGTACATAATTAAAGTTCATCCTTTGTCTTGTGAATCTCTCTTGAGTCAATTTAATTGGTCAGTCTGGACCTCTAAGGAAAGGGATTAGCTCCCTTTAGTTTTGGGATTAGCTGCCCAATAGTTTTTCTTTCAGTATAGAAAGGAAGAGTAAAAAGAGGAAGGAAGACAGAAAGACGGAGACAGAGAAAGTGAAGGGAAAGGCTCTTTTGGTTTGTTTTTGCTTTTTGACCACACCCCAGTGATGCTCAGGAGTTACTCTTGACTCTGTAACTCAGGAATTACTTTTGGTGGTGCTCAGGGGACAGGAACAGATACCAGGATTGAGCCTAGGTCAACATGTACATGGCAAACACCCTACCCACTGAACTCAGGCCTTAGTAAAGATTATTTTCCTCCTAACAATTAGGAAAAAGCAAACCAAGACCAATTAAAAATCAAAAAACACAAGGATTTACCTTTCCTGTCTAGCAGCCTGGGGGAAAAGTCTCAGAATTTCTGCATGAAGAGTCCCCCCTTGTTCTGGAGTCCTCACCTTCATCTCCAGCAGGTAATCTTTGCCAAATTTGCTCTTTAGATGTTGAATGGAACCAATACATCTGCAGGCAGAAAAAGAATCAAGTCATGAGTAGAGGGAAAGGAGAAGTCTCTAGCTCATGATTTTTAGCCACTAAAAGTACAGGGCCTAGTAGATATGGAACAGTCAAGATCTCCCATGGTGAGGACCTTGTACAGGAAACTGACCTTAGTTCAGGCAACATACGGGCATGAACAGGCACTCACCTCAGTTTTCCTGACACCATGACTGCCACCCGATCACACACCGACTCAGCTTCAGCCATGTAGTGCGTAGTCAATAGGGCGCCCCTCTCAGAATTCTTAATGGTGGCCCTGATGGCCTCCCTGAAATTAAGTCAATGGAAACATTAGCTAGTAAGTATGTCAAAGGCAATAATTAAAAACTAAAACAGAACACATTTTTATGAACTCAGAGGAAATAACTAACTAATGGAGATTAAACAAAGAAAGGATGTTTTGAATCATAGCAGATGTAGAAAGAACCAACCTGTTGGTTAAGATATTCAATTCAGAGCTTAGCATGGGCTTGAAGGCAGAGAACAGATATCAGAATAGAAGATTGTTTTGAAAAAGGTGGGGTTTTAGGGATATTTATGTAAACCCAGGGGAAAAAAACAGGAAATGAAAAATCATATAAAACAAGGCTAATAATGACATCTACCCTACTGCACAAAAATAACATATTCCTAACTATTTCAGGATGTAGTAATACATTGAAGACTTGGGGCATTTTTTCAGCCCGTTATCAGAATTGTGTATCAGCTGATATTGCAAATGTAGAAGACAGCATATGTGGCCCCCATATGTGGCCCCCAGGTAGACTCTGGGTAAAAAGTCTGGGAAGAGGCAGGAGGACAAGCATCAGTTAAGTTATCCAACAGATTTTTTTTCCTTCTCTCTTCCCTTCTGAAAAATACCAGGCAGGAAGACAGAAAGCAGATGAACCCCTTTATTAGAAACTTTTCTTTAGATTTCCAAAGATGCTACAGAAAAGGACTAGGCCACTGTGGGAGGTGTCTACCATCCTGTCCCCATTCATCTGCCCTTTCTTGACTTCTCTGTCCCTTCCTTCTGTAAACTTCTGTAGTGCCCATACAGATAGAGTGGGGTTCTAGGAGTGAGGTCACCTACTTGCGGCTAATAAAGCTCTTCTCTACCATATCCTATCTTTGGTTGAGGGCCAATGATAAAAGTGCAAACTGATTTTATATGACCTAAAGAAGGAACATGCTGAAGATGAAAGGGGAATTCTTTCAGGCTGTTAGAACCTTTTTCTCCTTACTGAAAGTGAGCTCTGGTTGGATACCAGACTTTTAATACTCTTTAATACTTTAATACTGCTGTTCCTGATAGTACAGAGGTCACTTAATGATCTCTTTCACATAAATGCCCATACTGCGGCCAGTTGTTTCAGGACTAATACATCCCTTTAGTGCTCCTTGGGAAATTTCCTCACCACATTTGCAGCTGCCCTTCGGGATCCATGCCCGTGGATGGTTCATCCAGAAGCATCACAGATGGGTTTCCCAGGATGCTCAGTGCGAAGCACAGCTGAAACGAGAGGAATTGCATCTGGAACTATCTGTGGGGCCACACAAAGGAGCCCTGAGCCCTGTCCCTACCTTTCTCTTGATTCCCTCAGACAGGGACTTCACAGGAAGCTTTAGCTGGTCCTGCAGCTTGAGCGCATCCACCAACCTGAAGGACACAGAGTAATGGGTCGGGCATCAAGGACCATGCACTGAGGACAAAGAGCAGCTCAACCGAAGATGTTTGTTAGAGGCATTTTGGGGGAGTGAGTGTCAAGTGAAAACTGTTTAGGGGCCCTCGACTTCCCTCCTGCGAGGTTCCAGCTCACAATTGTAATGTGTTCTATGCACCTGAGTCATGAATGAAATGTCCAGGGAATGCAGTCTTCTCCCCAGAGCATGTTGTTGTCCCATTGAACTCCCCTTTCCCCAGGCTGGGTGGAGCTTTTCTAATTTATTCCCTCCAGAGGAGACCAGAGGTGAGACCCCCTTACTGGGAGATGGTGGTGGCCGCGTCCCCTTTGCTCAGCCCCTTCACTGCAGCAAACACCTCCAGGTGCTCCTTCACCTTCAGGTTGGGCCACAGCACGTTCTCCTGAGGGCAGTACCCCAGGAACTCCAGGGGTGATCCTCCACTGCTCCCTTTCAAAATCACCTGCACAAGAAGTTTATTCTCACACGCCATTCAGAACCGGGGGACACAGGGCATGGTTATTCCACGGAATTTTCCCTCTTACCCAGGAGGTGCTCAGTAACCAGAAGTGACCAGCAATCACTCAACTCTGAGAAAATGATCATAAACGGTGATTCAACGTGACCCTTTGCCATTGCCAACCGGTCTTTTGTCAGGACTTTGTTATGGTTGTTGGCTTCAGCCATTTGTTCAGTCAAAAGGTTAGGTTCATGCCTGACTCTGTCTCCCTCAATGTTAAAAGAGTTTCTTCAAAAGGACAGATGCTTTTACAAGTTTGTTGTTGTGGGAATTAATAAAGCAATAGTTCTCAGGGATTTGTTGTCTTCCCAGAGGACAATGGACAAGGCCTGAAAACATTCTGATTGTGATAATTAGGATGACAGCTGAGTTTAGTCAAGGATGATACTGTTGTCCTATAACGCACAACCAAGTCCTCACTTTGAGATTGACTTGATCCAATGTTACCAGCACAGAGCTTGAGAAAGTCTCAACTCAGGTAACAAAAAATCCCTTAAACCAGCAAAAGAAATGGTGTTATAGCACCTACTCTTAAGAATCCTACTAGCTATCAGTAACAGAAGCTAATGTGTGTCAGAACCTACACTTTATCCTTAGAAAAAAAAATAATTTGACTCTGACATTCTCTTGATCACCCTTACTTATAGTTGAGAAAATCAGCATGTGCAATGGATTTAAAACTTGTAGATCATGTAAGATAGAATTCTGCATTGAAACTGAGAGCTACCTTTGATGAATCCAAGCTTTTGAGCTCTGTTGGATTGTTTGTTTTGAGGGATGCTGGTGCTCAGCACTTACATCTGTATTTATATGGTATACAAACCCAGATTGGCAATGTGTAAGGCAAGAGCTCTGCCTGACATACTAAAGTTCCAGATCCCTAGTGGTTTATTGTATCTCCCAGCTACAGAAGAGAAGAGAACAACCCCCAAAGCTTACAAGACGTTCAAACTAGAAACAGAATAGGGAAACAAACACATATGGCTGGATCAGAGCCCTACTTAATGCTTTCAAGAAAAAAATTAAAAGATAACTTTTAGATTAAAATAAAATACTGAATGGGTTATAGTAATAGCATAGGGGGTAGGGTGTTTGCCTTGCACATTGATTGAGTTCAATTTCCATTACTCCATATGGACGTTGAGCCCATCAGGAGTGATCCCTAAGCACAGAGCCAGGAGTATTGCCAGGTGTGCCTCACACCCTCATATCTTAAAATATCCTAAATAATTTTTAAAGGTCTGGGATATAGGATGTTTTTGCATTAAAAGACATATAGTGCATGGCTAGCAAGTAGAGAGCCTGAGCTCAATGTCAGACTGTATCAGGGATCCTCAAACTTTTTAAACAGGGGGCCAGTTCACTGTCCCTCAGACGATTAAAACATTGAACTATAATTTAAAAAAATTGTGAATAATAGTGACCCTCAGGCCATAGTTTGAGGACCCCAAGTTTGAGGTTCTCCAAGTGTAGGGTCTTGGTAGTCTTCAGCACAACATTGCCAGCCTGAGTCTGAGGTTTCAGGTCCTCTTAAAAAGGTAAGTACCTTTGGATCCAAATATCTCAGACCCTTCCTTGAACACTGCTTAGGAAGCCATGTTCTCTCCTCCACCCCAAATAAAAATAAAAATGAGTGATCCCCTTTATGCTTCTGGTCTGATTGGGGAAAAAGAGTTGGTGGGTACAAGTTTAAGGTGTTAAGAGGAGAAAACAAAGAATAGAAAGATTAAGGGAAGGATATTTGGGCCACAGGAAGGACAATCCCCAATATCCTGCAGCATAGGACTAACAAAGATCATCATTAGAAGGGAGGTGGTGGGGAAGGGTGCATTGAGACATGATGCCCAAATATTGAAGCTCCTCAGGAAACTATGTGGTGTCACCATGCTGTCTCCCTTCCTAAACTGATCCTCTGTCTTCTTCATCTTTCAAGTGTCAATAACATCTCCTCTTCAATGCTGTTATCTTTTGGGTCTTGCTGAGATCTTTTACTCAACCCAGCCTATATACATACAGCCAGTCCTAGTCCTAGTCCTTGCTAGTCTCTTTTATGCTTTACAGAACTATTCAATTTAGAGAATAGATTCAACCTAAGCTTTCTAATTTTATGACTCCTTGTTCTTTTGCTCCTGCCCAAATATCACAGTTATGTTTTGGGAACTTCTGTGAATTTTCATTACTGATCAGACCTTCACATCTACTGTGTCAGAAAATAGGTTAATGATTTGAGAGTTGCTTTTATGTATGCCATTAGAAGTAGGCCTTCTGAAATATGCTTTTCAGAAAGAAGAGAAGATGAAATCCTAACATTTTCTTCTCTAAAGGTTATTGAGAATGGAACTGGAGGAAATCATAATGAACAAAGCAACTCAAAGGGAGAGCAAACATGAAATAATCACTTTGACATGAGGAGTAGAGGAAGAGATTACAATGGTCCCTGGTAGCAAACACTAAGAGTTGGTCTACAGAACTGAAATTACTAAAGTGAGTTGATGGGGAGGGAATGGTGAGTTGAGAGGTAGGTGGGAGAGGGAGTAGTGGAGGGCCATTGATGATAGATCTACTTTGATGGTAGATCTGGCATAATAACTCTGCATGCCTGATCATTGACATTAATAGGATTGATATCATAGTGACTATATATTTTTAATTATAAAGAAAAATATTTAACTTTTTAAAATGAAAGAAAACATTTTTAAAAAAAAATTTCATTAAAACTGAATCCCACTCAAGTTTAAAATTTAATAAAAGAAAATCCATTTGGGTTTTACTTGTTAATAGAATTTTAGGTCTAATATTTAATGTTGGTATGCAAATAGAGTTATTAAATAGAGTATTTTTATCACAAGAAGATTCACCACTATTTGACAACAGTTCCTCATGTAATCATTCCATTTAACATTTTCTCAAAATATCTATATCGACTAAGCAAAGATTTATGAGTGCATACAAAAAATAAACATCTTTTAAAGTCTATTTTTTTTTCATTTATAAAAGGGTATTATACGAATCACATAGAGTCTTTCAACACCTTTTTTTTTGGAATTAAGAGATACATTCTTAACCAATTCTCTTCATTTAAAGCAGAAGCCACATTGACTTAAAAGAAACTAATCATCTATGTAATATTACTATTGTCATTAAGATGAATGGTCATATTTCTATGTTTTACTGACCTGCCCTGCAGTTGGTTTTGTGGCCCCTGTTATCATCTTAATAGTTGTGCTTTTACCAGCTCCATTGTGTCCTAGGAGACCTACCACTTCACCTGAAAGAAATAGATAGCCTTAGAATGACAATTTCAGTAATTACAATACATTAAAACACTACACTATTTGAAGACCACATTGTAGTTAAGGCAACCAAAGTATTATTTTGTTTATTTTTATACATACAAACGTGGCAATGCATATACACACAGCCATGAATGTTACACTAGCTTCAATTTACAAGTGACAAAAAGAATATATTGGTAGTTCAGGTTGTACAGTCAGTAAGAGGTTTAATAGAAATTAAAACAAGCTTTTATTCTAATAGCTGCATTATTTCACTGATACTTCTACAAATATGCTATTTATTAGGAGGGAAATCTATCTATTCTATCCGCATGAATCCCCTTTTGTGAAATTAATTTTCTTATATAAGATGAGGGTTGCCAAGATAGCACACATGCTTGCCTGGCAGGTAGCCAACTGTAATTTGATCCCTGGCACTGACTATGGTCCTCTGAACATCCTCAGGAGTGACTTCTGAGCACAGTGCCCTTAGTATAGGAACAGTATAAGCTCTAGGTACCTCCAAGTGTTACCCCCAATCCTAACCTTCTTAACACAAAGGCTGCCTTGGCCTGCCTTATTTTGCTCTCCTTTTGTTCTACTTAAAACATAAAAAAGAGCAGAAAAAAGCGACTCCCTGTACAAAGAAAAACAATGTTGTAATTATAACTGGGGCTTTTAAACTTCACAGATCAGCTTTATCCTGAGTTCAAGAGTTGGTGGTCTTTTATATTGATCTATTAATGACTCCAGATTTAGAATTTATTTTTCCCTTCAAAAGTTGTTTTGTTTCAGGGCTCAAGGTGGCTCTGCAAACAGAAGCAGTTTCCAACCTTTTCTGACACAGAAAGACACATTCCTGTTGGCCACTTTCTTTTTCTTCTTGCCAAAGCAGGCTTTCCTTCTGCCTTCATACTCCTTTCGTAGACAGCTGGCGATGATGACAGGTTTCTGCAAACACAGGCCAAAGACAAGACTTTGTTTTCATTTGAGAGAAATAACTGCTCCCTATTCCCTCTGAGTGGTCTTCTCTTGCCCCAAATGTTAACTCTGTGAAACATTAAACTCTGTTATATCTGTCTTTTGCCTACAAATTGCCAATTTTCAAGCAAACTACCTGTGTAAAAGAGAGATATGCAATAAGTCAACAGATGTGCTAAGAGACACACAGACATGTATTCACACACGCACATGCATATATACATGCACAAACATGTGTTTGTAGGTATTTGAAATAAATTACTCCCAGATTCTCCGATTTTGGTTTTCTTCAAAAACTACACCTGGCATGTATACTGTTTTGAGCTGGGAATAGTAAAGGTTCAAACTAGAAGCTAAGACGCTTATCTTTACCCTTCCTTCCACTTTTGCTAATTGAAGCTCCCTTCTTCCCTGAATGACTAGAAGAATTAACTTTATGGGGTATCTTCCAGTGTGTCTGTATGTCTGTGTCTGATGTGTGGAGGGTAAAGATGAAGTCAATTGTTCTTGGGCATCACACACCTCTCTGTCTTCTCAGAGCCTTCACCTACTTATCTTCCTTTTGGTTAGGATTTACACGCCCTTTATTCTGCCCCTTGGGCTGAAAAAATGAGATGAGTACAATCACTGTTGCCCTGGCATGTGCACTTTATTAAAATCAAGTATTTTTCCTCTGCCAAGCCTTTCAATACAATTTGGTTTACTCCAGCATTCTAAGAAGTATTCAGCAGGATTGGGGAAACTTACCCCAGACTCCCCATACCTCTGTGAACTCTCATCTGAAGAGTTTACAGTGAGTTTTTCTGTTTATGGAACTCATAGTCTTTTTTAGGTTTGTAATGGTTAGCTTCACCAACCCAACCTTGGATGATAAATGAATAAGTTTGTGTGTGGATCTATTGGTCTCTGTGTACCTTGTTTTCTTGACTCTGCGGTATCTCCTATTCACTGATAAGCTGTGTGAATTAGGATAAAAGAACCTCAAATGAAGTTTCTCAAATTAAGATCATAATCTTGAATGATGCCTGCATTATCTGCAAATAAGATTTGAAAAAGAACACATGGAGTGGCTTACCTCATCCAAGTCTGGGTCATTCACTGCATTTGCAGTTCTCGATCTTTCCATTTGAACATCTTCATCTTCTGCTTCAAGTTCATCTGGGTTTGGGAAAACATCACTGCTTCTTGGTGAAATTCTAAAATTACAACAAATAAATAAAGATTAAAATGTAAGCAACATGTTTAAATGGTTTTCCTTTGGGAAAATGGGTAAGAAAATAAAAAGAATTTTAATTTTTATGTGAAAATTGGATTGGATTATTTGAATAAATTGAGTAACAACAAATACTACATGCTCTCTCTCTTTTTCTTTTTTTTGGGGGGGGGGTGTTTTGGGTCACAACCCGGCAGTGCTCAGGGGTTACACCTAGCTCTATGCTAAGAAATCACTACTGGCAGGCTCGGAGGACTATATGGGATGCTGGCATTCGAACCGCTGTCCTTCTGCATGCAAGGCAAATGCCTTACCTTCATGCTATCTCTCCGGCCCTAGGCAGACGACTTTTTAAACAACCCAATTCTATCAGTAAATCAAGTAATGCAACTCTTATACCATATTGACCTTTTCTTGAGTTTAATGGTTCTTTTTGAGCAGGAGATCTTTTAAAGAAGAAAATAGTATGCATACTCATTGAAGGACTTAGGGGCAGAAGTGTCTGTGCCATTAATAGGAATTTCTGTATTTCTATAAGGAGGATGGACAGAAGGTCCGCTAGGGTGTCATATTCTTAGCCTGGATGGCTGTTTCGAATATTTCCAAGGATATTTCACCAAAAGGCCCTCTTGGAAGCCTCAACCCTGTGTGGATAATTGGTAAATTCTATAGAGATATTTTTGAGATTCTTGTTATGGTACTGCTGGCATTATACTTCCTTCACAACTAACATCTAATTGACCTTTCTCCCTTCTGCTGTGTATTACAAGCCAAAATACGCCTTGCTTAAATTTCTCTTTACTGGAGAATTCCAGTACCAAATACTCTTAGAGACAATTTTCTTCCGTCAGCTCTGAACTTACATCAAAAAGGCTTGGCAAAGATGTAGCATTGGGCTGTTGAAACTTCTTACTAGGTATAAAATCTGCATTTCTTTGACCTGTCTATTTCATCTACTCCTATGACACAAAAAAGAGTCTTCCTGCAGAAATAGGAAACCTGTCAGGGAAACTTAGCTTCTTGCTACCCCCAAAAAACTTTACATCAGAAACTAGCTAGGCAGGATCCCCTTTGAGATGTTAAAACTAACATTCTCCATTTTAACTCAGGACTCTTACTCAATATAGTCCTTTTCACCAGAGCTGTGTATCCCCTTAGCCAGATGATTTCTTATATATATTAAACAGGGCTACTTTTAATGTTTCTGTATACCCAAAAGTATCTGTTTATTGTTAATCCAAACATTCTTCTCATACCTGTGACTGGAAATTATCCCTTATAAGAACCCCTAGTTTGGAGATTAAATTTAGAACACTGTTTCTCCCATACATTCATTGTGTGGTTTCATTTTCTTCATATTGTGCCACCTGGTCATCCACTCTCTTCTAGAGAACTCAAAAAAGTTCTCTAACTCGATCAAACCCCAAGAGCTAGTCAGCAGCACAGAAATGCATAGGTGTAGATATCTAATTTTGATACAGATATTTTGGAATTTGGAAGACTGTGTAAGAACAAGGAATAAAAACATTTGAATCAGAGATGTGATGTGTTTCTAAAATTGGTGAACATATAATCAGCAACAGTTGAGCATTGTCGCTTTTGTGATCTAACTGAACATAATCATGCTTTCCGTGATTTGCTAATTAAACTTCTTCAAATTCCCCACTTTCGATTATTATCTGTCTCCAAATGCCATCCAAATTTCTTCCATCAGATGATTTCATGTTATCTCATTTGCCTTTGCTTCCTATTTTGTGAATGAGGCAAAGTTTTAAAGACACATGTCTTTGTTTTACATTAAGTAATTTATAAAACCTTCCCAAAGGCTTTTCTAATCTAAGACTTTCCAGTATTTAGTTTCAATTTAATTTTATGTTATTAATTATTCACTTGTTTTGGGGGCTACACTTATCGGTATTCAGGGCTTACTCCTGGCTTTGTTCTCTGTTCTCATGAAAGGGCTTGTGGATTGTTGTTGGTTGAACACAGGTTGATCACATGAAAGGTAAGCACCATTTCCACTCTAGTATCTCTTTGGCTCCCCTTAAGTTTATATTATTATACATTACTCTGGACCAAAAGTTCAATCCAATTACTTTCCCAAATTTACAGAAAGGTAGTATTTATTTTAATTTTAGTCCTTTTGCTCAGGCAATATTTTTCCTGAAGTTGTTAGACTGGCTCAACTGCTTATCAGTACTTACTCATTATCTTAAAGATTTTACCTCTTACGTATATATGGATACATAGATAGGTTTACCTATATACAAGAAGTATATGTACTGTTTCACTGATCAATGAAATTCTGGTCTTCTCATGTGTGCTAATGTAGCTATTCTCACTAGATTATTTTCTCATAAAAGTATCACAACATTTTATATGCCACTCAGCCCCTTTAAGTCAGTTCCTTACAGATATAATCAGATATATGAAAAATGTTTTTGAACAATGAATATTAAAACAAAACACAAAATTCTATTTGAATTTTTTTTCACCTGAACACAGGGTCCTTTCTCATTGATTTCTTACTACAGTTCATTTCCAGACATCGTAGAACAAAAAGGAAAATGAAGAAATGGAGATAAGGCTAGAGGTAAAAAAAAAAAAATTAGCATCACCTACAGACAATAAATCATAGTGTGAGACCAATGTCAATTCAATACAAATTCAAACGTAAGTTAGCATTATCATGAAACAACAGTTTCAATATGGGCATTAATTTGAGTTTCATCATTATAATAAAAACTTTGATGGCATTTTACAAGACTCAGGCGGTCTACTTAATATTCTATGAAATGAAGTTAGTGTCGTTGGTCTTCAGAGAAACCCATTACCAGAAATTAGTACCAGTAAAAAGATGTCAGCACTCTTCATTCTGCTTAGAGTTCAGTGATTATTATAAAGATAGTGATATAGATTTTAAAGTCTATTGCTTCAGATGACTATAGTATCAAATTTTCATATGCCCAAATTAAGTGCTTAATTTGAATTATGCAAATGTTCCACTTTCTTTAAGAATATGTAAGTGGAAATATCTCCTTACAATTAGCAATGCCAGAAATAGAATTTTATAATCTGTATCTCCTAAATAATCCACGATGTCAGGAGGCATCTGTAAAAGAAGAAAGAAGAATGTTTTGGGAAAAGCTTCATTGATTCATGGATCTCTTCATGACATGAAAGACAAACTTAATATCTATTAAATGATCGTGAGATATTCTATGTGAGTCTCTGCTGGGCATTAAGTAAAAGTCACTTTGTTACTTCTTTGCCTTCCAGGTCACTCAATTACAAGTAACCTGTGACTTGTCTCAACTGCCTTCTTATGTAGGAGGCTCCACTCTACTTGATAAATCTTGATGGTGCTGGCAGAATCCCATTAAATCTATGCATAAAAATTAACTTAAGCCAAACCCTCTCCGAACTTTACCCAATTTTTTGCTCTGTACCCTTTCTTTCTATACTTTGTCAAGAGCCTAGGGACCATTACAATATTCTATCCTTTGCTACACTTATTCTTAGGAGAACACCTTACACCCCATCCCACAATTCCTTATATTAAATGTCTCTGTACACCTAAATGCTTTTTGTTTTCATTCGACTTAGAAAATCTTTTCAAACATCCTTTATTTCTTAATTAAAGGCCTATTAGTTATGTTTATTTTCAATGTTTTCAGTTGATGAAGTACATCTCTAATATAGTAATCAACCATCAAAAAAAGATGCTTGCCTTTTAAATCTGGAATGATTTTATTCTCTAATTCACTCATTTCCAAGAACTGTGAGCTATCTGAACTCAACTTCAGATTTTCACCCTGTTTACTACCATTTTATTTCTTTTCTTTAGTTTCTTGACTTCATAGTTTATAGTTGGTAAACTCCGTCACTTTCTATAGAACTGTTGAACCCCTCCACTTTCTATTTTCTAATGTCCTTCACCCAAGTTCTTTACTTCCTCATTCACTATCTTGCATTTATGACCCAGCATTGTAATTTCTTATTTAAGATTGCTGTGTGTGTGTTTCTTCAGACTCATTTTTCAAAATTTAAACCCTGACTGAATCTAACTCACCACCTGCCCTTATTGGTACCAGAGTCACAAACTTTGATTACAAACACACTCAACAAGACTGATGTCACTAGAAAAGTAGGACAGAAGGTATCCCTGTGATACCAATAATTATATAAAATGTTAATCTTCATCTTGACCCTCAAAACTTCAGTATCCCACCCCCTTCATATTCATTTGATCATTTAACCTCTTTCTCTAAAAGATTCGAATCAGACAATATTTTTCCTGCCATCATAGCCACCAATGGTGGTTTTGCATTCTTCTTCTGCCATCATTGATTCTGATTCTGATTCTTGGAAACAGATGGAATATTCTTGCTAGAGGGAAGTAACCCATTTGTGTGTGCATGTCATGCCATCAAAGATTGATTTATTGGATATACTATCTTCTTCTCAGGAGAATTTTCTCCTCTTTTCACCACAGTGTTTCCCTTAAAATAGTTTCAGTCATTACTTTTTCCTTTTGAGGTATCTATTTCAGCTAAACTTCTAGAAATATGTGTAGTTTCCCACTGATCTCCTTCCTTGTCTCATATTCTTTCCTAAGTTCACTCTTACTAGACTTTTGTGCTCAACCTTTTATCACACAAAATCTATCTTGTAATTTCATTAGACTTCCATGGAACCTAATCCTATGACATCTTTATCTCTATCTTCTTTATTGAACTTTCATTTAAAAGTTGAATAACTCAGTTTGGGAAAATATTCTCTAATACCACCTAGTACAGGTTTTACATAGCAATATTTTCAGTGCTTAAAGAGACCATCTCAGTGTGGCAGAGTATATAGCAGGCAAGGCAGTGTCTTGTATGTGCTTAACTCATTTAAACTTTGGCACTATGTAAATGCTTTATTTCCAGCCCTGGGTCAGCAGGTCTGAAGCAGGGTCACCAGGCGAATTAATAAACCAAGACAGTCATAAGAAAGAAAAGCATGGAGTCAGGTAGCTTTTAGCCTCATGGTCTCTGGACCTGCCAAATGGACCTCCCTTTATTGACTAGCTCAAATCCCAACCAGGTGGGTGAGGGTTAAGTGAGAGACAAAAGTATTTATTAAGGTTCTCTAGTCTGGGTGGACCTTTCACATGTCAAAAGGGATGGATGAAAATGAAAGAGGAAACTGGGGAAAGTCTTTGTTTTGGGTAAAGCAGGGTGAAATTCAATAGCAATATAAGCACTGGTATAAGCACAGGTTATAAGCACCCTGACTACAGAGCAGTTAGGTATGCTTTCTGTTGTCAGTAGAAAAATTATAAAAAAATAAAAAGACTATCAAAAGAGACTTTCATATGCCACAGTCACGCATTTTCATCTTCCACCTCATAAGCTCCTTCTCAGAGTGATTTCTCTCTGCTCTTCACAGTCTTGAAGTTTTGGCAACCAAGGCCAAATCTTTGGTCCTCTTTCCATTCTCAGTATATTAACTCTATATTATATTCTCTAGTTCCATGACCTTAAATACTAAAAGCTGATGAATCTCAGTGATTAACTTTATGACTAAAATTTTCAGAATATTCTATACTGAATTTCAGACACCCTGTCTAATTGATCCCATGAATATAGCCCTCTGCATATCTAATAGGAAACAATCATGCTTGAAATTAATAGAAGGGAACATCTTCTTACCATCCCCATAATAGAATTTCCTCTGAGGGGTGATGGTTATCATGAGAACAGGAAAATTTTACTACTAAAATACTGCCTTAAGATTCATAAGTAAGACAAAATTTCCCATAGAATTATGAGATTATGATTTTTCCTTTTATTTCAAATGTGTGCCATATCCAATGGAGTTCAGGATTTACTCTTAGCTCTGCATAGGGGTCATTCCTAGAGGGACCTGGGGACCTATGTGGTGCCAGAATTGAATCTAGGTGGGCTGTATGCAAGAGCCCTACCCACTGTACTATTGCTCAAGCCCTGGAATGAGATCATAAATTTTTAGCCCCTTTTATTTAAACACCATGATTACAAAGTTGTTCATGATTGAGTTTGTCTTACAATGTACATCACCCTTCAACCATAAATATTTCTTACTACCAATATTCTCATTTTCCCTCTCACCCAACCCCCCTGCCTGACTATAGGGCAGACATTTTACTCCTCTCTCTCCTCCTCCCTTTATTTTCTTCTAGACACTGTGTTTTGCACTATTGCTAATGAAAGGCTATCATGCATATACCCTTATCTTTGTTCAACACTCAGTTATTGTCCAGGGTGATTATTTCCAACTATCATTTTCATAGTGATTGCTTCTCTGCTCTAACTGCACTCCACTGCTCTTTGTAGAGAGCGTCCTACCTTGTACCGGTCCCTCTAGCCCTCATTTCTATAGTCTCTGGATATTATTACCATATTCTCTATTTTTCTTATATTTTACAAATGATTTAGATGATTTATGTCTATCTTTTGCCCTCTGACTCATTTGATTCAGCATAATACTCTCCATATCCATTCATGCATAAGCAAATATCCTGCAGTAAAATAATTGGTATTCCAGAGACTTCAAATTTATATAGCTAGAGACTGATATTGCCAATTTTTTTCCCATCTGTATTCAAAGCTTTCTTTATTGGTTCTAAATTTCACTTCTGACTCTAGGATGGAATTACTTGCCTGAGAAAAAATGAATAGAGAACCAATCAGTGTAAAGGGTGGTATTAGTAGGGTGCAGAGAATGACTGGTACAAATCTGAATCCACTTATATCAACAGCAGCTATTGAGAAGATGGTGATCTGAAATAAAAACAGCATAATTTCAGTCCTGTAATCCTATCTGGACGGCGTTTTCAAAGAGGGCAAGAATATGGAATTTGTCGTGCAAATGCTCTAAGTTTTAATTTTCATCTCATTCTCCAAGTCAGTACAGGTATCCTGGAGTTTCTTTGTAGTACAGTTCCTACCACAGTTTTGCAGTGGATTATACATGAGATTTTAAGGCATAATAGGACTTTTCAAGTTAATATAATTACAAATCCATTGAAATTCTCGCTAAATTTCGGATTCTGAAAAAGGGGGCAATTTATTAGACATGATTCTGCAGTTTTCTGTCTTCGTTTCACAGTAGGTCCTAGACATTCTTTTCTACTGAGGTATGCAAACTGTTCATTTTCATAACTGTAGCATTTCTTCAAGAAAAAGGCAAGAAGAATTCAACATTTAGCTTTCAGAAAAAAAAATTGCTTTTGTTGTTGTCTCTGTTTTTCTTACCCTGTAACTGACAGTTTTATATAGTGCCAAATTTTCCAGTCTTTAAGAAGAGATTCTGCGATGTGTTATTTCAGATTAAAACTGACATGAATTAAAGTTTTCAGTAGTTACTAACAAATTATTTTTCAAATGACTGTAACAGTCTTTTGTTCTGAGAGTAAACATACATTATGCCTTCTTACTGATGCAAGAGTTGAAATTTATTAATGATGACTGTTTTATTGCTATTATTAGGTAAATAACTATAATTCTGTCATATTTACCAATAGTTTTAATAATCTGCCCTTTTAACATTTGCGTGTATGCATATATATTCATATATACACATACTCATATACACATTTTCTCTCTCTTTTTGGCTACACCTAGCAGCTACATCTATATTTTTTAAAACTGGGCAATTTAAAATAATTGTATCCTTTTTTTCCTTATTCATGAAGTTTTTTGTCCTTTGGCTTAACAGTTGCTAAAATGAAACTATCATTGCATTCTGAAATAAGATAGTTGACTCTTTATTACTCTAAGTTTATTTGTATACCATTATCCTCTTTGTATTCCAAGTGATAGCCTTCATTTTTGTAAGTGTATTTATCAATAGTTTTATCTTTATATTATCTTTCTCAGAGTTTTTAATGGAAAATTTGCTTGCTTTATATGAAGGTCAAGAAAGACATTCTTGCAATAATAATTTTCAGACACAAAAGAGAGAAGGGCTGGAAGTTACAGCTCACCTCAGGAAGCTCACCATAAACAGGGATGAGTTTTGTTAGAGAAATAACTACATTTCGAACTATCCTAATAATGAGAATGTATGAAGGAAATAGAAAGCCTGTCTAGAGTACAGGCGGGGGTTGGGTGGGGAGCAGGGAGACTTGGGACATTGGTGATGGGAATGTTGCACTGGTGATGGGTGGTATTCTTTACATGACTGAAACCCAAACAACACAATCATGTATGTAATCAAGGTGTTTAAATAAAAAATATATTAAAAAAAAGAAAATTTTGAAAAATTTTCCACTTAAACAGGCTGTATGTAATTGGTGCCAAATGTCATTTTCACACATGTTAAATGGAATCCAGCAGTCCCTAATAGTGCTTTTCTAGCAATTTTTATTGTTATGAATTCTTTTTTTTTTTTTTTTTTTTTTTTTGGTTTTTGGGTCACACCCAGCAGCTCTCAGGGGTTACTCCTGGCTCTATGCTCAGAAATCGCCCCTGGCAGGCACAGGGGACCATATAGGAGGCCAGAATTCGAACCATCGTCCTTCTGCATGAATGGCAAACGCCTTACCTCCATGCTATCTCTCCGGCCCCATTATGAATTCTTTATTTTGATTTACTTCTGGTTTTGATGAATTTTATTCTGAAATGGTTCATGTTTTTCTGTTTAGTTTGTCGTATAACATTTTATAAGTTAAAGGTGTACAATACAGGGGCTGGAGCAGTGGCACAGTGGTAGGACATTTGTCTTGCAAGTGGCTGACCTAGGATGCACTGTAGTTTGATTTCCCTGGCATCCCGTATGGTCCCACAAACCAGTAGCAATTTCTGAGCACATAGCCAGGAGTAACCCCTGAGCGTCACAGGGTGTGGCCCCCCCCCAAAAAAAAACCCAAAAAGACTACAATCATATTTGTAATCACGGTGTTTAAATAAAGATAATTAAAAAAAATCCAAAACGGTGTACAATACAATGATTTGAGACATGTTTCTAATGTCACATGATTATCAGAGTTTTTAATTAATAGAGTATATTAATGATAATATTATAATTTATATGATTATATCATAAAGATAATAATATTATTTTATATATTATATTTTCTATTTATATTATAAAACACTTTTTATTCCTCATAAATTCCTATTTTATGTTACTGCTGTGGTAAGGACTTTGGGGAAATTTTAAGTATTTCACACATTATGAACAACATGTGTTTTAAATTATTCCAGAATTGATTCCTTTTGTAACAAAATTTATGAACTCTGACCAGCATTTTGTGATATTTTCCCCACTAAATTCTAAGTTCTTGGCAACTGCTGATGTACTATTTTCATGAATTTAAATATTTTCTATCCACTGGACAAGGTGAGACTATCTAGTTTTCCTACTGTTTTTCTTTTTCCTTTTACTCTTTTATCCTCAATATTCATTCAAGTCTGACCATATTCCATTTTTGTATCTATATGTAAATACATATTTTCATTAAGTTATTAATGATCTTGGATCTTCTGCTCTATCTTATACTTCATCAAATCTCAACTTGCATGATGGTTAATTTTAATCTCTGCATTCCAGATCATTTCTCTACTGAATATTTCAATTCTGAAACAGGTAGTCTAAATTCTGTACCTTCATAGAGAATTGTGTTCTGTTTATGAACATAAACTACATGCTAATAAAACTATGAGTGTTACATCTTTCACATTATCAACATATTTCTTTTTCTGTTTCCATCTTCCTTCTTCTTACTGAGCTACACCCCAGCCCTTCATATATTCCTTTTCATTTTAGGATTTTCAGTTTCAAGAATTCTATTGTGGGGGGGTCATGAGATAGTACTAGCAATTACGGCATATCACTAGTATGTTTGAACCTTAGCATGATATGGTCCTCAAGCATCTCTGGGTGAACCCTGGAAGCCCCAACCGAAGCAGCACCATGCCCAGGGGCTCCTGCATAAAATTGCCACCCATTTGGCAAGAGTTATAAGTCTAAGTATATGACCTTTTTCCAAAATTTTCTACTTAAATTCTACTTGTTAAGTTTTGACACAGCTTAGATATATTGCTAAAAACAAACAAACAAAAAAAACTAAATAAATTTTATTGTGACAACGTAGAAATGGTAACATTTTGGTAAATGGTAAATCATAAAATGGTAAATTATAATAATTTATAATCTGTATTTCTTTTTTAATATATTTTTAGTCTCTGCAATATGTTGACAAAGGTGAGAAGCCTCCTCTACCTTATGGTGAGTACCATTTGCAAACCTAGCTCTATTTATTATAGTTGAACACATGAATATTTTATGACCTAGTAATTTTCCTTCTAGGTTTGTACCTGAGTATTTGCATAGGTACAACTCAAGGCTTACAAGAAAGTTCATGGCATCATCATTTATAGCAGTCCAAAACAGGAAGTCAAAGCAATATGTTAATAATATAATGAATAAATAAGTTCAAAACCATCAATAACATACTTTAAGAAATATTATACTGTAGTAATAATTAGGTACAAATTTATGAGCAACTCTATAAAACTTACTGTTTACTATAAGAAGATTAAGAATACCTTAATCTGTCTGACTTTTTCATTAAGTTCAGAAACTAGCTCATCTATGGTATTACCACTAAGGAGAGTGATTTCTAGAAAGAAGAAAATTGTTAATGGGGCAGGTGGAGACTTCTGAAAGTTAGAAATATTCTTTATCTTAATCTATCCAAATATGCTATGAAAGAGTTTGAATTAGTGTATTTATTATGCTTAAAACATGTTCACTTATGAATATATTGCTTTATTTTTCATAAATGTGTGTTTTTAAAAGATAGCCTTTGGCTGGGGGTGCGGGGTAAAGTGCTCTCCTACGCATGGGTGGGAAAATAAATAAGGACAGAACTAAATATCCAAGTCAAGGTCAATGATAATAGATTCAAGGGACCTAAACTTTAACAATCTAAACTTAAAGGGGTCTGTTATACTGGCAGGCTAGGGGCCAAAGGGTGGTGGTATAGGATACACTCTGGGTCCATTGGTGGAGGGAGGTTGATATTGATGATGAGAAAGGCCCTTACTCATTGTATACCTGAAATTCAACTATGAAGGATTCTGTAGATCACAATTGTGTCAATAAAAATATAAAAATAAAAGATAGCCTTTGGATGGTAAGCAGGGGATAGCTCACAGAAGATAAGAGCAGGAAAAGAGAAAAATTAGGAATGTGTTGCAAGAATCCAGTTAAGAGATTTTTGAAGTGGACAATGTTTGTACCCTTGAAACTGGAAGACACTGAAAAGATCTGAAAATGTTAAGAAGTCTAAAGAACTTGCACATAGACTGAGTGTAAGGAGAAACAGAGAGAGGGAAATCAATGACAATTCTATATCTCTGTCATGTGCCATTAATGAAGTAGTTTATATGATCATGTGCAATCATGTTATTCATTTAAGATACAAAATGGATAAAAATGAAGAAATGGTTGTATTTTCCTCATGGCAATGCTTTGAAGATATTCCAGTGAAATTGTAAGTTAATTGTATGAGGTGGAATTTTTTAAGTTATACCTGAAGATACTCTTGGGCTCACAATTTATTTGATCTATATGATGGCTCTAAGAACAAACTGAATTTTCTTGAGAGCATTCTGCTATCATAAAAAAAGTTAATTCAAGTTCTTTAAATTTAAAAAAATAAAACTATATGCACATAAATATATATACTTACAATTAAGAAGAAAAATGACCAAATGCCACTATTTTTTCTCCCATTGCGAAAAACAAATGAAATCACATATGTCAAGAAAATAAGAGATGAGACATAGCCAATACTGCACAGGATCTAAAAATGGGAATATTAAGGTCAGGTAAATAGCTAGCTAGAAAAGTGTTCATATTTAAACTTTCCCCCCAAATTAGCAAAAGTAATTGAAAATTCTTTGATTTAAAATTAATAAAGTTACTGTTTTCCTAAAAAATAATCTCACAGGGGCCAGAGTTATAGCACAGAGAGTAGGGCATTTGCCTTGCACATGGCCTACCTGGGTTCAATCCCTGGCATTCCATATGGTTCCCTAAGTAATCCCAAATGGTCCCCAGTTGTAATTCCTGAGTGTAGAGCTAGGTTAACCCCTGAGTGCTACCAAGTATGGCCCAAAAGAAAAAAAAATCCAAAAATAAACCAGGACATCTCATAAAATCATCTCATAATTTGCCACTTACCTGAACTAACAGGCTTTGGATTATATATATAATCTCATCTGGGCTAAAAACATAATCCATTATCTGCATCAGAAGGATAATGGAGAAGTACAATGGAATATCTATCAGTGCCTGCCCAAACCAATAAGCAGAAGGGTAGAGGCCCGAAATCCATAGCTGGGAGTGAGCTTTGATCTGATAAAGAAAGAAGAGAATCATTAAATATTCCCAAATGATTATGAGTTGAGAAATTACAAATACATAGTCACAAAATCGTACTTTTTCTGTGGTCTTTTGTGCATACTTTGTTGGTTTACAATGCTACTATCATTTGTCACACTCATGCTTCAGGGACATTAACAATGTTCTAAATCTTATGTTAACTTTATTGACTAAAGGTAAAAGGAGCATCTCATCTCATTTGAGATGAACTTCTATTAGAGCACATTCTAACTGCAGTTAGGAAAATACTTTTTCTTTACTTGC
Source organism: Suncus etruscus (assembly GCF_024139225.1). Classification (NCBI taxonomy): domain Eukaryota; kingdom Metazoa; phylum Chordata; class Mammalia; order Eulipotyphla; family Soricidae; genus Suncus; species Suncus etruscus. The sequence goes on from NC_064848.1 coordinate 198,899,554, forward strand.
AAAACTCTTTGCTGTTTGACATCATGAAGATGGTCATAATGCACAGATGCAAAAATACTACAGTCCTAAAAATAATAAAAATCAAAATTTAAAAATAGTAAGTCCTTTAAAGTTTTTAAATTTGATGATAACCAGGGGCTGGACAGATAGCACAGCAGTGGGCTTTGCCTTGCATGTGACTGACCTGGGAGAAGCAAACACAAGACATATAAGTAGAGATATATAAACTTTGAGCTTTCTTGAAATAAGAAGAAAAGAGGCCCCAGGATCCTGGCTTTAGGCATTTGGAACCAACCACTGACACTTATGGAAAATTGACTATGTATCAAATAGTGTTCTAAATAATTCATAGTTATTAATTCACCATATCTTCACAGTGATCTATATTATGGGTGATAACAGTGAGTCAAGGTAACTAAGCAGCCTTCAGATGGTCATACAGCTTGATAAAGAAAGAGTCAACCTTCAAGCTGGCAGATTGACTTCAACATAGGGGTGACAAAGGATGACAAGAATAAGTCAAAGAGTAAGTCATGATAAGACAAAGTAAATGCCAAAAATGTGTGCTCATATCCACAGGTGAAGGAAGAACAGCTGCTGTTTTATTTTCTCATGAAAGAAATTACTAAAGTAGGGACCGTCTGAGAGTAGAATAAGTGAAAATTAATTATGTGTCATCAGTAACATCTCCAGAACTTTCCCCAGCACAAAGTAGGAGTCTTGTAGAGTTCAAGGTCAGAGAGACACAGGAAGGACTTTTATTTTTTATAAAAGTTCTATAGAAGTACAGGAGAGCTAGAACAGTGGTTAGGGTGCTTGCCTTGCATGTAGCCTACTTGGGTTCAATTTCCAGCATCCTATAGCATCCCATATTGTCCCCTAAACACCACTAGAAGTAATTCCTGAGTGCCTACCCAGGAGTAAACCCAAGGCATTGCTGAGTGTGGCTCCAAAACAAAACAAAAGTGCCCTAGAGAAGTAGAAGGAAATATTTGCATACTTCTCAAATTGTATAACAGATTCTCAAAAATCAAATTTGAAAGAGACAATCTTTTTCAAAATTGAGCTTAGGGGACTATTATGAGTTGACCAGAATTACTTAGCTTGGTCTCTTTAGCAACACTTGGGAAACTAACTGGGAAAGAGCATTTGATTATGTCAATGGGTAAGTGTCTACACATGAAACCAAATGAACGAAAATGTTGCATTTAGAATTCTTTTCCTTGCTAGTGAAGGCTGTTTGCCAAGCCCACTTTCCTGAGCTTTTCCATTTGCTTGAGAAAAACCTCTAAATCCTTCCTATTGTCAACAGTGGATCAAAATGCTTGTTTAATCCTATTCCCAAAGACATGCACACCACCAGCAAATAAATGCATGTCCATCAGCTCAATAGAAATGATCTGGGTAGTCAGATTGTTGTTATAAGCTTACTTTATAGTCGCTGATGCTGCTCATTGCAATGTAAGGAGTGAAACAGGCAGCCACAGGGATCCAGATGAAGGCATTACTTGGGTTTCCACTTCCGTAAGACATGTGTTCCTGAAGACAGATAGAACAAGTGATTGAATGGTCACGAGGTATATGGCTCATTTGTATTTTCTTGATGTCAACACTCAACTCAAAGGAAAGTTTAACCCCCAAATCATTTATCTTATCATTATCTTATCCGCCTGTACTTTCAATCATGTGTTGTGGCAACTTGGTCATTATGAGCATGTGTCTTGCTGTGCTTAGGAAGAAGAATTTATCAAGTTGTTTTGACTAAGTGAAGGTCTTACAGTTAATAACATTGAAAAGCATTTAAAGGGAAACTCCTCTGACTTTGGGCTTCCAGCATTTATTTTCATAGCTGTGTAGACAAGAGAATTTGCTGATTGTCCGTGGAGGAATTATTTTGCTTCTTTTAGAAGCTGGTGCTATATCAGTTCATTTTAATATTTATGAAGTCATCTCTCTGGTTCAAGGCAATGCTTAAGCAGCAAACTCTAAGACACTTAAGGCTCAGCAGATATAAATTAATGAGTAGGAGGCATAATGAAATAAAAGCAAGAGTACTTGAAGAAGAAATGTCATCAGATCCTCTACATAGCGAGAATAAAAGAAAAGAAAGAAAAAGGACTGGGATAAAAAGAAGTAAGAGTTTCATTTTTAAAACTTTTATTGTTTTATTTTGGAATAAGCAATAAAAAGGGAGTTGGAATAAAAGAAATGAAAGTCTTGACTAGCTTAATTAGAACTTTGTTTTCTTTTTCCCCTAGACTCCTTGATTTAATCTACAGCCAGTTGTCTCACTGGTCTTCAGAGGTAAGGGATCATGATATTTGAGATTAGATCACTTCTATTACTCCTAAAATGCATCATTCCGAGATCCTATAGTAGATATAGCACACATTAATAAAGACTATTAAAAGTGAGGGGCTGGAAAGGAAAGGAAGAATCTGCTGGGACAGCTTAAAGGACTGGAAAATTTACCTTTATTCTCCACAGTCAGTCTCCTTATTATAACTTGGTTTATAAACAGACTGCTACATCTATGTTAGAGACATTCTCCAAGATCTACAGAGTTAGGTAGTTAAAAATGTTACATGGTCTAACCTTAAGACTGGTTGTTTCAACTATGTCTAGCTCTTTTAGGCTTTAGCTGGTAACTGATTATCTTTTTTTCCCCTGCGAATGGTATTTTCTATTTTTCCATTGACCTTTATTCATCTTAGTAAGGTTAGAATGTTGTAAAGTAATTGGTAAATGCTATGTGTGTGATTAATTTAAATTCTATATTAATTAATGCATATTTATTTAGGAGTAAGTTAATAAAATTGACAATTTTATCTCAGCATGCCGAATATTTGATCAAAACTTATGGTGTCTCACTATGACAGAATTTACTTACTTCAAAATATGTGCTTCTGTCCGTCTGTATATGTTTCGATGAATTAAAAATTCCAAGAATCCCATTGCTAATGACATCCATAAGGACAGGGAAGCAATTCAGCCTTTTGGTGTTACACGCTATGGAAAATCTGTGATCCTAAAATATAGAAATTGTGCATTCTAAATCTTCAGGTAGCAGAATAAAAGTTTAATGAAAGAATAAGGTCTAAAAGAATTCAAATTATTGGCATCAGACTAAAGCACTAAAGGTGACGAATATTACCATTATTCATTTTATTGGATTAATTCCCTTGTATCTCAAGGAATTCAATATTTTATATCTACCAATTTAATTATCAGCTATATGGAATTCATGTCTGAATTCACAAAACAATACTACACTATCTCTATTTTATTTTCACTTTTACAGTAGGTTTGCTGTCAAAGTGGGACAGATTTATTTGGTAAAGAATATGTGAATACTTCAGAAGCTGGCAGTTGGCATAATAGTTTAGTCTGCTTTTTTACAGTTGCTGAGCATGCAATCACAATGTGGCTTGTCAAATCTCTCTGAAAGTGACATTTTGAAAAATCAACTCACAATATATGACACATGACTATGCTATCAATCTTAAAATTATAAATTTCTGTATTTCAATTACATCTCACTAAAACTGGGGAAAACACATAGTAAAAGATGTGATTATTCTCCCCATAAAATAAAAGTATATAATTATTTATATATCCCATAATATGGGTGAGCCTTGAGGTTGTGCATTTGCGATTATAAATCAAAAGAATTAAACTAATCAATCAAATAAAAGTTGATGGATACCATTGTTTGGGGGGCCATACATGGAAGGCTCAGGGGTTACTCCTGGCTCTATGCTCAGGAATCCCTCTGGCAGTGCTTAGGGAAGCATATGGGGTGCCAGGGATTGAAACCTGAGTTGGATATGTGCAAAGCAAGTAGTCTACCTGCTGTACTATCTCTCCAGTCCCTATTATTTTATTTTTATCTTTGTTTTAGTGTATGGTGTTTACACTCAGTTTAGTGCTCAGGAGTTACCACAGGGTATTTTAGAGAACTGTGCAGTGCTGGAGATTAAGCCAGGAGATTTGAATGCAGACCTAGTCTGTTGACTTTGTTGAACTTTCTCTCTAGCCTCAATGGCGTTTGTTTTCTTTTTTAACTTTTTTTCTTCAGTAAAGTGGAAACTAATCTGATGGAGATTGGTTTGCTCAAAGGCAGTTTATCACTTCATTTTGGACATGGAAATTAACCCTTAAAATCAATTCTCACCAGCTTTATGGCATGTGATTTTTACACTTAATACAACATTTTTTCTTCTTTTTCCACTTGCATATTATAGAAATCTCATCTCAAGCTTCCAGAAGATTTAAATAGGTAATGCCAATGAGTAAAGCAGCAATAATTTAGCAAATTGAAAGGTTAAGTCCAACAGGACAATGGTTTGTTAGGTCTGATGGCAATCTTCAGAACTGGCATATGGAAGGATTTTCAAGAGAAGTCAGAAATGCACACTTTAAGGTGAGAAATGGACACTAAAGGAAAATCCTCTCACACCCTGTGCTGTCACTTGTACTCCTATATTTCTAAGGAACTTCCAAATAATCCACTGAGATTGATTCATATTCTACCTTTCATGTTCCATGAAATGAAAACTTAAAAATAATATACATAAAAGTATTTTATCTGAATATTTGGCTCACGTCTGTCAAAATTAGCAGGTGGGACTGAATGTTGTTTTTTATTATTCCATGAAACCAACACTAATATCTACTGTAACAAAAAAACCTAGAACTCATATTTTTTCTGGTAACCAAAGTTAAAGCACACAATACGCTTTACATAGGTTTATATTTGGAAGAATCACAAGATGTCATTTGAGTTGAAATCCTATTGAGAATAAGATTTAAATTAGCTATTAGAACAGAATACAAGTGTTAATGAGATTTGGATCCATTATTATAGCAGTGCATACAATTGAGTAAGAATGAAAGCTAACAGTATTCTATTGTGAATTATATAGAGAATAATACTACATTCATCCCAGAATAGATTATGAGAATGTCTGTGGACAATTAGTTGTATCCCAGTTTCTCATCTAAAATTGAGAACTATCTCATTTGTTTGTGCAAGACTGGCCTTTTCTGTTAGTTGCTATGTATTATTCAAATTTGCATCATACACCATCTCTGGTGAGAGCCAGAAAACCAAGCCCAACTTACCCTTTCATCACCGGATACAGTAATGGCACCATTGTATGAAGATTCATTTGGACCATTTCTAGTTCCAAAGGCATCCACTTCCAAAGCTATGTTCTGTCTTCTTAGTGAATGTATGAAGTTATCAATATTCGACTCTACATTGAGGTTAAAATAAAACTGAGGTCAAGCAATATCTTATTTTTATTTCATTTTGGTGACAGTGATTTTCTTGGCTCTGCACTCAGAAATATCTTCTGGTGGTGCTTGGGGGACTATATGGGAGGCTGAATCAAACCCACATTGGCCATGTGCGAAGTACATTACCCACTGTTCTGTTGTTCTACCCTAAGGTTAGGCAATAGTTTGCAAATCACTTAAATGAATGATGTTATAGCAAGCACACCATTTCTAAGAGCCACCTGTGGATCTCCTTAAAAATAAAAATAAAAAAAACAATTGGTTCTTGATAAAATTTTATTCTGATATCAGATATATAATAAGTTTACTCAGACCACAGACATTTTTAGTGTGAAAATGATATGCAAACTTGATGTTATAAACTTTGAAGATAGTAATTTTCTATTGTCTTATGAATTTGGGATACATAGTTTCCCTATGCCCAAGTTATATCACTTAGAACATGACATAGATAGCTTTAAAGATAGTTGATTACTCTCCTTGCTAAATTCCATATTATTGCTTTGTGCAATCAACTTCAGGTTTCTAAAATCAATACCTGGACCTTAAGTTTTTTTTATTTTTTAAATTAATTTCCAGTTTGGCCTCATCTGTGTTTTCTAGAATATGCAGGATTAAAATTTCTGCCATAGTGTCTGTTTTCTCAGACATTTTCACAAGAACATTAAAAAGATGCATTTAAACCCCAAGTTCACCTGTTTTATTGATGACAAGTAGGTGGGTCAGAGGAGCTTGAGGTGGCTGCCCCAGTGAGAGGAAGTACATGCTAGGAGACAGCTCCCAAGAATAACTTTTTCGATAAATCTCAAAAACTAGATGTTCCAAAAGTTGAGGACAGATGCTAATGCCAAAAAGCAATAACCTACATAAAAAAAGATGAAAAGGAAAATAATCATTTATAGTCTCTTTTGCAGGACTTTATGCCTGAGCAGTGAATGATACATAAAAATAAAATAGCTATATTATGCATCCATTTCCTATTATACTCTCTTGTATAATCTCAATGATTATAATTAATCTCAATGATTCCTATGTAGTTGTTTCTCTATTTCCATTCCAGCCCTTGGATATTTCTTTCCTGATTATGAAGCTACTGATTATGAATCTTAAATCCCTCTCCATTGCTGACTTCTTTGCTCTGTCTCCTTCTTAAATTCCTCCCCCTTTTATGGACCACTGCAGACGGACATATTACCAATACCTGAACTTAACCTAGAATTTCACTCTCATCCTCCTGTTCTCCATTTCTTTAGCTACAACATTTTCTCAATTATGTGGGTTCCAAATCTACACACATCTCTCTCCCTTACACACATGTGAGCAATTTACACATATCTCTCCCCCTTAAGGCCCTTTCCTGATCACTGAAATATATTGTTTAAATTGTCTTAACAATTAGATGATAAGGTTGCAATAGTGTTCAGATTTATGAGAGTGATGTCCAATATTACTGCAAACCACAACCATTGAAAGTTCCCTGATCCTTTACCCCGTCTTTGTCACATTCATTCAAATTTTCTTTCCTCACATCTTTCCCTTCTTTCATATTGATTGGCAAGAGGTTCTGGAGCAAATTTGTGAGAAGGCAACAGTATACACCAAGACTATAATTCTCAGTTCAATATTTTTTATTTGTTATATCATCATTAGAACTTGCATTTAAACCTTCTGTCTTTTTTCCCATTATTTCAAGTTTGAACCTAAAGTATTTCTTTCTTGACCTCTCAGCCCTGACCCAACTGTTTTATTTCTCCAACATCTAAAACTTCTAAACCATTTTGCGCTGTTGCCCAGTTAAGTTTATTGTCACTTTTCTAATTATGTCAAAATAACAAATAAAATATTAATTGTTCCTTAGTACTCATATAGTTCAAGGCTTTCCATCTATATTATATCATCTACTTTTACTGTTTTTGTATCCTTTATATTGAATTAATTCAAACTAATCATAATTCTTGAGATTCCTCTTATCTCTTCATGATTCGTTCTGCTCCCTCTGAATTTCCAAATTCCTTTTCTCCTCTTAGTTAAATGTTATATTTCCTAGAAAAAATACAAATTATCTTCTTCTTTTATATATAATGCTTTTTCTGATGGCCCTATTTATACATAATTTCTTTCGTACCAGATACTTGAGATGGAAATATATCTAATTTTGTTTGTGATTTTTAGTGTACAGTCATGCCTCATTGAATGATGGGTACATGCTTTGAGAAATGTATCAGTAGGCAAGTTGTTGTATATATTGTGTAATTACACCAATTGAAATGGCATAGTTTATTACACTTGATTGTTATATGTAGCCTATGGGACCATCATTGCATCCTGTATTGCTCCATTGTGGACTAAAATGCTGTAAAGTGCTGCATGGTGCTGCATAATTGTATGTCCAATCACTGTTAAGACCAAAAACTCATGCCTGATTTAGTCCTACATGCTATTAATGACATTTAACACAGTATTATGCTGAGCTGCTTATAAATAATTTCAAATAAAAGAGAGTAAAAATTAGTGCTTCTGTAAAGGAGTATCATCTTACATTCTGTACAGAAATACCTACATAACTACCTAACTTCAATACTTAGAAGCTGTAAAAGAATCCACAAGTTGGGACCAGAGAGATAGCACAGCGGTAGGGCATCTGCCTTACACGCAACTGACCCAGGATAGACCTGGGTTCGATTTCCGACATCCTATATGGTCCCAAGCCTGCCAGGAGCCCCAAAACAAAAAAAAACAAAACAAAACAAAACAAAACAAGAACCCACAAGTCATCAAGTAGATTCCAGACAGTAGTGTGAATCCTTGGCTGGAACTACAAAGTAGAACTAACTACTTTGGACAAATTTTTTGGGATAGAATTTAAGTGCTAATTTCTCTGCTTTTGAAATATGAGCTTAATCCTATGATAAGAGCAAATGCTATATGAAAATCAAAGAAACTTTCCAAATTTACCTAATTTTTGACTTATCAGCTCTGTGATTAAAATTGATTCCTAACCCCTGAGCGTCAAAACGGGTGTGGCCCAAAAAACAAAAAACAAAACAAAACAAAAAAAAAAATTGATTCCTGTGTTCAAAAGGCCAAATATAGTAAATATAGTAGTTATAGGCATTTGTAGGTTGTTTCCTTTGGTTCTTTTTTTTTTTTTTTTTGTATTTTTTCTGTTTTATTTTGATTTTTGGGTTTTTTGTTTTTTGTTTTTGTTTTTGTTTTTTTGTTTTTTTTTTTGCTTTTATGGCCACACCCTGTGAGGCTCAGGGGTTATTCCTGGCTATGTTCGCACAAATCGCTCCTGGCCTGGGGGACCATATGGAATGCTGGGGGATTGAACCATGGTCCATTCTAGGTCAGCTGTGTGCAAGACAAATGCCCTAATGCTTGCACCACCACTCCGGTCCCAAGAATTTGTAATTGAGTTTTTTTATTTTAGTGTGGGTGAATCTACTTTTTTGTTTGTTTGTTTTTGTTTTTGGGTCACACCTGGCGGCGTTTAGGGGTTACTCTTGGCTCTATGCTCAAAAATCACTCCTGGCAGGCTCAGGGGATCATATACGATGCCAAGATTCGAACCACTGTTATTCTGCATGCAAGGCAAATGCCTTACCTCCATGCTATCTCTCCGGCCCAAGGATGAATCTATTTTTAACTGTACTGACCAAACGTATCTGAGGCACTCAGCTACTTACATGGTCAACAGGGTTTTCTTTTCATTTTTTAACTTTAGGAAGCGAACTTTTGCTATTGCACAGAGCTGCTGCCTCCAGAGGGCCATGCCACTGATGGTTTTTTGAGTTTCATTAAGAGATGACAAAACTTGTTCCAACTCAACAAGGCTTCCCGTGTCTTTTGTCCTATTGTTCTGCCACTGTCTCCAATCTCCAATGTCTGTAAGACATAATGCCAATGATTTAGAAGTGTCATTTTAGATGGGTATGATTTAACTTTTCCTGTGATCATATTTCTGCAAAATGATGTCAGGGTCTTGGACCATGATGCAAATGATCTAATGTATGTCTTGCTAAAACACCTACTAAAGAAATGAGAATTAAGAAGAAAAAGGATGTTATCTAAGAAAAAAAATGACAATGTTTGTATTTTTATTTTAAAAGTATTATATATCTATAGATTTAGAGAACTTAATTTATCTTAGGAAAATCAAAGAAAATATAACAAGATAGCTCAGAAAAAATCATTCATTGCAGGAGATAAACACTAATCAGTGGTTTTGTTTTTGTTTTTGTTTTTTTGTTTTTTGGGCCACACTCAGTGATGATCAGGGGTTACCCCTGGCTATGCATTCAGAAATTGCACCTGGCTCGGGGGACCATATGGGATGCTGGGGATCAAACCGAAGTCTGTCCTGGATCGGCTTCGTGCAAGGCAAACACTCTACCGCTGTCCTATCACTCCAGCCCCTAATCAGTGTTTTTAATAAGATAATTCGTGTATATAAATGCTCTTTTTAATCTTTAAATAATATAAAATTGTAGAAAATATTTTAATATAGTTATGGCTGAAACTAGGATCAAAATTATCTCTTAGAAGAGAAATAGTTCAGTTCTCTAAATTCTGACTGAGAACCGATCAATTTAGAAGACTGAAAGTTATAAACATTTTATGAATACTAATAGCTAAGCATATATATTATGCATGACAACTTAAAAATACTAAGTATAGAACATCAAATGTACATAAAATATGAAAGGAGGGGGTTAAAATTTTCCTCTCAAAAATATTTTAAAGAGCAAACATGGTAAATCAAAACCAAGGACATATTTTAGGGCCATTAGAGAGGAAAGGTAAATATTTTTCAAGGGACAGAAATTAGACAAGATTTTTACAGCAACAATGGGATCTTAACAATGTATTTGGGCTCTCAATGTAGATTACAATTTAAAAAAATCACCACTCATTACAAATGACAAATGTAAAATGATTGTTGGCACTCCTAAGTCTAGCTTTATTAAACATATATTGTTAACCTTTGAGGGTTTTACTCTTTTTCTCTTATGTTTTTTAATTTCCATTTGGTGTGCATTAAAAGAGAGGTGGTCTTAATTGGTGAATATAGCCCAAACCCTATATTTTAACAGGAAAAGTAGGGGGTCATCTTATACGCTCAGTTGTCTTATACACTAGAAAATACAGTATTAACCTTGAAAGTAAGAAGTGAATCTTTCAAAAATGTCTTTCCAAAACAAAATATTATAACATATAAATAAAATTCAAGGTTTCTTATTTTACCTGATTCATCAATAGCTGATTTTCCTTCTAATTTTAAGAACACTTCATTCAAAGTTGTCATGGAAACCCCATAATTCTCAATGCCCAGGTCAGAACATTTATCAAGATCCCTGTAAAGATCTAAAAGTAGATACAAGAATGATTCAAAACGTAATTATAATATAATTTATAAAAACTATAGTTAAATAATAGAAGACATGTGTGGTTATGTGATTATGCAAATGAATTATCAGAAAAAAATAATTATCTAAATAAATTACCAGAAAATTATGATAGTTCTTAATCTTTCGTGTGCTAGTTTTCACAAGTATAAAATTTGTTACACACACACACACACACACACACACACACACATATATATATATATATATATATATATATATATATATATTGGTTTTGGGCCACACTTGGTGACACTCAGGGATTACTCCTGGCTTTGTGCTCAGAAATCGCTCCTGGCTTGGGAGACCAAATGAAATGCTCGAGATTTGACTGAGGTCTGTCCTGGGTCAGCCACATGCAAGGCAAATGCTCTACCACTCTGCTATTGCTCTGGCCCTGATGAGAGGTAGTATTTTAAGGAACAACATTCTTTTTCTATTTCTTAATAAATCAGCTTGTATTTGATGGAACAAAATTGTTGAATACTATTAGTGCTATTAAACTGGCAATACGCATTCTTACAGATCTTTTATTCATATTTAATTTGCCAGAAGGGTTAGGATTACTCCCAAACAGTGCTCTGAGGGCCTCTCTATGATATTCAGCTTGGCTGCAGGGGCCAGATGGTTCAACTTTCAGACCCAGGAGATCTAAGCGTTACCAAGACCACACTGGACCATGCAGACAAACCACACTTTTCAGTCAGTCATAGGTATTATAGAAAACACACAAATGTTCCCCACATCCCCATTATGTTAATAAAAGCATCAACACTAATTACCCATAATTCTAAATGTCTCCATTCTGTTACCTGGAAATTTGTTTGTCCTTTCCAAAGGCAAAATATATACAAGCTTTTCTTCACTTTGCGCTGTTAATTTGGCCTCAGGGATATGTTGTTTAACAAGCGATGTAATGCTGTCTGGATCACACATTTCATTCAGGTGCAAACTACATTTTAAAAGGGCAAGTTAAAGTTAATGGTATTTAACACCTGTTCTGCAAACAATTGTGGTATGTGCTTTTGTCTCCTCAGGATTACTTATGAGATCAGAAATGTGATTTCATTCTTTTAAAGAAGAAGCAAGACATTAAAAATACAAACACCTTCTAAAATGGAAGAAATGAATAGAGGTAAAGGAAGTCCTATAAGAGACAATTAGAAAAGCTGAATTAGGAACACGAATTCTAAGAAGGAAGGCCCTACGACAGCCGTGGCACCGACTTACTCCAAAGAGGATTCTTATGGCACCCTGATGATCTGGGTCATCAGTCAACTTTTAGGGCAGGATCCTCTGCTATGCTACCTAATAGTGAGAGAAATCAGAAGATGCTACGCATCACCCAGACTCAAACATTGGACCTGTACAGAAACCAGGATCTATGACTACAGAAACCTGACAGCGACAACTGTGATGATGAAGAGCTGTTACTGGGATCACAGAGAAAGACTATGGGGTTGGACAACCTAGTATACCTGGAGCCTGGAGTTGGGATTATGCAGAATATTTCATGGGTAAGGTCCCCGTTTTTAGATCGAATGTTTTTCCTTTCAATTTCTTCCATATTTTGCTGTGCCTATGCAAATAGATAACTGCCACACACACACAGTATCTTTTTTCATATCTTTAAATAAAAGTGGGGAGACTTACTAAATCTTCTGCTATTGTATCAACAACTTTATTGGTGATACAATAATTTTCATGGATATACTTGCTAATGAACCTTTTCATCTTTTTTGTCCATATTATTTTTTTTGTATTTTTTTTAGATTTTCTATTTTTTTTCTATTTTTAATAACTTCGCTTTCTGTCATCCTAAAACAAATGTATTATCATCAGTTATGTCAACTATGTGATATACTTTCTTTAAATAAATAAATAAAAATTATAAAGAAAAGCTGAATTAGAAATTATTGTTTGGATATAAGAGGTAGTCAGTTACATCTGGCTAAGGTAAAGTGGAGGGGAAGCCCAGTGGTGGCATAGGCCAGTTAGTCTCTAGGACTGAGATCATATGAAAGCGAAACTGCAAGGAGTCCTAGGAATAGTGGTGGAGAGAAGTTGGCACTCTGGTGATGGGCATGGTGTTGAAACAATTATGCATGCATGAGAAGTACAATCACTCTACTATAAATCCCAGAGCCTCAATAAAAATGATTTTAAAAAGTAATGTCCAATACATTATGAGTTCTGCAAAAAAACTAAGGCTTGAGCATGGTTAAAAAAAAAAAGCAAAAGTGGTCATTTGAGCCAGTTATTATTAATTAGGATGTCATAATGATCCAGCTTCCAGACCCAGTCTGAACACCAGCTATTAATCTCAAAACTGAATGAAGACTCATGCACTCCAATTAATCTTGAAAGATAGAATAAAATTAAGTATGTGGCACAAAGCCTTGCTCTAAATAAATATAAACAGATGTTAGATTACTTTATCTTTTGGGAGGGAGGGGGACCGCCCAAGCAGTTTTGGAGAGATGAGGGTGGAGGCCCACCCACAACATTGGCCAATCAGCCAATGGTTCAATGCAAGAGTCTAAGGATGCAGCTTTGCACAAGACTTGCCATGCCAGGGGATTCCCAGGCCACCCCCAGCTTCAGCATTTGAGGCCTTCTGGGAGAATATTCAGCATGCTCAGGAGCCTCCAGGGCTGCATCTAGTGATTCTTGGGGCATCAGAGAGTTCCAGGGAGCAAACTTGAGTTTAGCATGCACTCTAACTGCAGTGCTATCTCCTAGCCTTAATCTTGGTGTTTTATTTTCTTCTTCAGTTTTTGGATCACAATCTATAGTGCATAGCCATAGTCCTGGCTCTACACTCAGGGGTCATTTTGTGCTGTGGGATGCCAGAGATTGAACTCAGGTTGTTTACATGCAAGACAGAGTCCCTACCCTCTGTGTTATCATTCTGGCCCCATCTTATTTTTTTAAATCCAAACTTTATTTAAGTGCAAGCTGCCTTGTCCTCCCGATGAAAACATTGTGACACTTCAGGATGATCACAACATTGTTTGTTATTCGTCATGTTCATTGAACTTTATGGAAGGGTGGAATGATGAGAGAATCACAGTTGATTTTGATGACACATATCTAAAAATCCAGCTATCTAAAATACTTCAATAAAGAAGCAAAAATATGGAGTGGAGTAAGGAATTCCTCTTTAACTAATGGTTCTGGAAAAACTGGTTGGCCATTTGCAAAAAAAGAAAAAAGAATTTACCCCTCTTTCTGATGCATAAAAGTTGAATAAAAATGGATTAAAAGGGCCAGAGTAGTGGCGCAGGTAGTAGGGTATTTGCTTTGTATGTGCTAACGTAGGATGGACTTCGGTTCGATCCCCAGTGTCCCTTATGGTCCCCCAAGTCAGGAGCAATTTCTAACCGAATAGTTAGGAGTAACCCCTGAGTGTCAATGGGTGTGGCCCCAAAACAAAAAAAAATATGGATTAAACACCTCTATATCAGACCTAAACCCATAAGGTATATAGAGTGAAAAATATACCGGTAGGTAGAATTCTATGACATTGAAACTAGAGTCATCTTTAAAGATAAAATGCCATTGACCAAGTAAATGGAAGAAAAGGTAAACAAATGGGACTAAAGAAACTTCTGAACCTCAAAGGAAATGAAGACCAGAATATAAAGAAAGCCTGCAAACTGGGAGAAATTATTTGTCCACCTATCATTTAATAAAGTTTAATATCCAAACTGTATAAAACACTGCTAAAACTTTACAAGAAAGAAACATCCAACCTTATAGTGGAGAGAAGATATGAGCAGAAACTTCCTCAGAGAAGTAATTAAAATGGCCAAAAGGTACATGAACAAATGCTCCACATCATTAATCATCAAGGAGATGCAAATCAAAACAATTCTGAGATATCACACTAAAGTGACTGACTTTCATCACAGAGAACAAAACCAACCAGTGTTGGTGTGGATCTAGTTAAAAGAAACTCTTATTCATTGCTCTAGGAATGTTGACTGATCTGCCTTTGGGAAAAACAATATGAACATTCCTTTAAAAAATAGGAACTGAGTTTCCATATTTACAACAATTCCACTCCTGGAAATATACCCTAATTATCCAAAAACACAATGTAGAAAAGGCATCTGCTCTCCTATGTTCATTATAGAACTAATCATAATGGTCAGAATCTAGCAGCAGCCCAAGAACAGATGAGTGGATAAAAAAAACTGTGGTACATCTACATAATGAAATAAAAAAAAGAAGTAAAAAAAATGAAGTCATAAAAAATGAAGTCATAAAATTTGCAGATACATAGCTGCATATGGAAAGTATCATGCTGATTGAAATGAGTAGAAGGAAGAGGAACAGACAAAATAATCACACTCATTTGTGAGAAACATGGGAGAATACCTATAGATAATAGAAACAAAGGCCAGGAGGATTAGTAGAATGCTTTACACAGTGGGTAGGTGATTAAGTCAGAAATAGGACTTCTATAAAAATGATTGTGGAACTTGATGACTTTGGACAAGAACTGGGTGCTGAAAGCAGTATTGAAAACCACAGTGCCTAAAAGGAAGAAAGAAAAATATCTTTCATAGATGCAGGCTGGGGCAGTGCAGAAGGAAAATTGAGAATTTGGGTAGAAGAATACAGATATTGATGAAGAAATGTAATCATGACAAAAATGGTAGATCATATAAGGTTAAAGATAAAGAGTAAAAAATTAGAGCATGCACTTAACCACTGAGACTGAAGCAAATTAGTCTTTAAGAAATATTAATATTTGGGGAGAAATACAAAGAGTCGATCATGGCACACAGATCATTTTGGCCTAAAGACATTACTACAAGCAAAGAATAAGAAATTAGGTTAAAACTTTCTGAGAAGTGACAGGAGAGTGATAATACCATCACCCTAGCTTTATGTAGAGTAAGTATAATTGCATGAAATTTTCATAAAGCACAAAAGTGATCACCAACAATAAGACTAGAGAGCTAGATTATTAATGCTCGAAGGAGACAACATGCTCTCTAAATATTTTCCAAAACTTTTATTCAATGTTAGCTTAATCATATCTCTAGATTCTTTGTATATAGGATAGAGGTCAAATATCCTTCATCCTAACTAAGAGAGTAGTAGTTGGAAGATTTCCAACAAGTTTCTTTGCAACAGACTTCTAGCTACTACAAAGTAGTAAAGAAAGCTTATGTCTCCTATCTGTTTGAAACAACAAGTACTATACCTTAAGTGGTAGCCAATGCCCCATTTCTTCTTCAGGAACAGGGAAGAACCTGCACATTTCAGCTTCCCATTGGATATAAATACCTTCCTATCTAAGCAGGAAAACGTAAATGATGTTAGGGTTTTTTTTTTTCATGATTATAAAAGAAAACATATGTTCATTTCTTGAGTGACACAGGCCCCAATGTGACCCTTGGGCCAATTCATTGATCATGTATTTTAAGAGTATGATCCAATAAAATAGACATATTCTAATTATAGTTATATGCATGACTTTCTTGGCTATCCAATAACTGAAATGATGTATTCTCTCATTTAATCTCTAAGATGCTTTGAAGGGACTTGTTTGTCCTTTCAACTGAAATTCCCAATAAAATATTAATGTATCCTTGAGTGCATCCAATAAGTTTCATAATCAATAAACTATTCTACAATGGATCAGAACAGAATATTGCTTTGAGAACACAACTGATGAATTGCTCTGTAATGGGAACAGAATATTCTTTGGAACAAAGAACACCCAGATGCAGACACTTTAATGGATGAGAGCAATTTTCCTAGCATGACTCATGATGGATGCAAAACAGATATATCAGATGTATCTATACATATTTTACACATGTTCCTAATTGCTTCCAGAGATATATGAAAGAAAAACAAGAATCACCAGCCAGGATGTCAGCCTCATCCATGAACTGGGTACTGAAGAGAATTACTCTGTTTGCTTTTCTCTCTTTCAGCAGGTTCCATACTCTGTGCCTCGAAAGTGGATCTGATCCAGCAGTGGGTTCGTCCAATAGCAAAACCTGCATAGTAGAAAAGCACATAAAACCACTTCCTCCTTTACTGCAAGATGATTTTTATGGAAAAGTCAGATAGTTGTAAAAGTATTTGAGAAAGCTTCCTTAGTACTGAATTGTCCATTGCAAGAATTCTTTTACATTTATTAAAAATTAAGTTTGATGTGGGCCAGAGAGATAGCATGGAGATAAGGCATTAGCCTTTTATGCAGAAGGACCATGGTTTGAATCCCAGCATACTATTTGGTCCCCTGTGCCTGCCAGGGGCGATTTCTGAACATATAACCAGGAGTAACCATTGAGTGCTGCTGGGTGTGACCCCCCAAAATATTAAGTTTGATGCACTCCAAAAAGATTTATGGCCCTCAATTTTACTTCATTAGCAATTTTAACTCAGTTTACCTGAGGATCTCCTAAAATGGCGATTCCAAATGTTAATTTTCTTTTCTGTCCACCGCTTAAATTTTGAGCAAGAATGTCTTGAATATTTTCCATCTCTAAGTCCCGTAACACTTGCTGTACCTGACCAAATAAGAAAATACTTTGTTCAAAACCCCAAACTTTTGTTTTAAAACCTTATCATCAAAGTTAGAAAGATAGAACAGTGGATTGGGTGATTTGCCTTGTCCCTAGCTGACCCAGCCGGATTCAACCCCCAGAATTCCATATGGTTCTTTGAGCACTGCCAGGAGTGATTTCTGAATGCAGAGCCAGGAGTAACTCTTGAGCAACTTCCAGTGTGACCACAAGCCAAAATAATCATACTAATGGCTAATTCATAATAATTAAATAAAACAAAAATAAAAATATTATCACTTTGCTATTCTTGTTGAAGAGGCTTATTTTCCCCCTTGGAGTTGACTGAGTCTAAATAACACAGATACTTTTACAATGGCCCAGATCAGAATTTCTCCACAGGGAACCATATGGTCTTCTAGTGTGCCTTTAAGATATTCTCAAAAGGCTATAGGTGAAAATGGCATAAATGGGAGAATAAGAATGGGGAGTTAATTAGTAGGATGGGAGCCATAGAAAGGTGAAAAAGGAAGTTATGGTCAGAAAAAGGTTGAAAACACTAGTCTAGAGGAACATTTCCCCAAGGAAATGGATGGTATCTGGCAGGCACCTCTTTCTCCACTTCATGGGGTTGAATCCCTTTGATTTTAGCAAACAGCCTGAGATTTTCCCTCACTGTGAGAAAGTCGAATTGCACATTGGATTGTGGACAAACACCGGTGAGCTTGCTGACAGCTTCTAGGTCAACCTTTTCGGAAAGCTTGTTATTGTAGATCGTGACTGAACCTATAAGGAAGAGAATTAACATAATCATAATGTGCCAAGCATGATTCAAGATAGCCTAAAATAGAAAACAATGTTCGAACATCACTAAATATATATTAAAAAATTTACCATAATTTGGCTAATTAATCATTTCATATTTACAAGACATCAGAACCTGTTAGTGTGTCGATTAGCAAGCACAAAGCTCTTTGTTATAAAAGATTTAGCCACCAGTATTTTCTTAAAGAAATGTAAGGCTAATCTTAAATAAAAGAGCAACTTGAAGTGATTGTTCCAACTTTTCTTTGAGATTTTGATTGTGATTAGTAGCTCATACAACTATTAACTCTAAAATTAAAAAGTAAATAAACTCATGAAATGTAAAATTAATTCGCTGGCCTCTTCTCTATCATTAGATCATGGTGTTCTCACCTGAAGTTGGAACCAACAGTCCACTGAGTGTGTTCAACAAGGTCGTTTTCCCAGCCCCACTGTGACCCAGCAGGGCTGTGATCTGGCCTTCATAAATGTCCAACACCAGACCTGAAGTATTTAAAAAAAAAACTATGAATATTTTTTATTATTTCTTATAGGACATATATAGTTCCATAGCAATAGTAAATAATGACCAAGATCTTTTCTTCCCATTTGGTCCTGAGCCATTTCCTTGTCTACAATACTGAAAAGAAAATTTTCCCACAGCATTTTTTCCTTTTAAATGATCTCTTCTCCGACCAGAGAAGTGGCTACGGTTGAGGTTCATGTCTTGCATGTATGAAGCCCTAAGTTCATATCCTGAAACCTAAATACCCTCTATCTCACTAAATAAAATCCTTTGTATTGCTAACCCAAGCATTGCAAAGATTGCTAAATAAATAATATTTCTCAGGATACTCTTTGCCTAACTATAATATTTCAATACATTATTGTGTGATTGATATTTTTAGATAAAAAGAAAGCTATTATAGATTTAGCTTTTGAAATAGAGAATGTGGTGAGACTATTATATTTTATTAAAGCTTATCAGATATTTGCAGTACTATTTGATTTGAAGGGATACAGAGACACACCTTGAAATGCTCAGGACTTGCTCTAGGCTCTGCACTCAAGGACCACTCCTGTAAGCTTAGGGGACTGACTATATGTGATATCAAGAATTGAACTATAGTTGCCCACATTCAAGGCAAGCACCCTAACCAGCATTCTGGCCTATAATTGTCATAGGGTTTAAATTTGCTTGGAAGGCAATTTAAGTGCTCCAATAAATGAGGGTTATGATATCTGGAGTTCTACTATCTGTGGTAGGGGTGGGAGTTTGAGTACCTGGCAGTGGCACTACATGGGATTTGAGCTTGAAATTTGCTCCTGGTGGTGCTCAGGGAACCATGTAGTTCTGAGGACTGAATTTGGGTTTGGCGACATGAAAGTTAACCACCTTAATTCCTTGAACTATTTCTCTGGTTTCCAAAATCTTTTTGTTTTGTTTTGTTTTGTTTTTCGGGCCTCACCTGTTTGATGCTCAGGGGTTATTCCTGACTACGCACTCAGAAATTGCCCCTGGCTTGGGGGGACCATATGGGATGCCAGGGGATCAAACCATGATCCTTTCCTTGGCTAGCGCTTGCAAGGCAAACACCTTACCTTTAGCGCCACCTCGCCGGCCCCGGTTTCCAAAATCTTAATACCTACCTCAATGCTTACCAAGACTTTAACAAAGGAGTTAATCATCAAATTATATAGCCAAAATTGATGTGGGTTTGTTTGGCTCTTTTTTTTTTTTTTTTTTACCTTTCAAGGCTTCCACTGTTTCATGCTTTCCCTTTTTATATTCTTTCTTAAGATTCTTTATTCTGAAAAAAAAAATAGATAAACATTTTGAGGGAATTGTGGAGATAGACTGAAGATGGGTAAACCAAAAACTTTAACAGAATGAGAAGATTCAGGGCCTTTCATTTGTGCTGACCCAGATGACCAAAGAACATCCAGAGCATCTCATTCCTTTCTTAATTAATTAGTTAATTAATTAAATTGGTTTTGGGGCCCGGTGATACTCAGGGATTACTCCTGGCTTTGTGCTTGGCTCTGTCATGGTGGAGGGTACAAAGTGTTGGGTATCAAAGCAGGAACAGGCTCATATATACCCTGCTATGCTACTGCCCTTTCTCTCCTACAACCCAAGAAAGTGTCTAATTTGGCACTTCACTTTTTTTTCCTTTTGTGTGAAGTGGATAATTATGAGGCTAGTTGGCTTGGTTTCTGTAATGAAATGACCTAGAGCTTCAGAGCTTAAGAGCTTTGCACTGGATTGTTAAATGCCTAACAGGTAGCAGAAATGAACATGCCAGTCGATAAGGAGTTTCCAGTTCCTAACCAAACTTTCTACACTATCCCAATCCTCCTCAACTATGTGATTCTCTGTTCCATCTGTTGTTGGGAATCATTTTCCATGATCATAGGATTAATCTTGTTATCTACAGTTTACAGGAACTCATTTTCTTCCTCCTTGCCTACTATGCAAATAAAAATGTCTTTCTATTAAGGCTCTTATTCAGCAACTAATTCTGCCTTGACTACAGAGTGACAAAGAGTTTAGACTTCCCACTTGGACAATGACAATTCTTGAGAAACCAGCGCTAATGCATGCAGAATGGGAAAGCCATTTATTTGTTTATTTAGACAGGTTTTTAAAAACAAGATATTCAGTGGCAGTTAAAAAGAGATGGATAAGAAAGTTCTGCAAGAACTGTAAACACAAAGAGAGGGGGCACTATGAACATTTGATGCAAAAGCTAGTGAACTTAGAAAAGTCTTCTTGGTTGGAAAGAAAGCAATAAGCTCTGAGCAAAACATTCATCATCTCAAAGGAAAGTTAAGAATGGTGCTATTACCCTCACATTTCCTACCCAACTCCATGAAACATGTCTCTTCTTTTTCTGCACAATGCTTCCCTCTCATCTCGTAGGTCAAGAAACAAAGATGAGAGTCAGAGAAAGTGGGATGAGAGTAATAAAAGCCATAGGTAGCTTCTATGCTTTTTTAAATAGTAGGAAGAGGGGGCCTGAGTGGTAGCACAGTGGTAAGGCATTTGCTTTGCATAAGGCTGACCCAAGACAAAGATGCTTTTGATCCCCAGTACACATATGGTTCCCTAATCCAGGAGTGATTTTTGAGTGCAGAGCTAGGAGTAACCTCTGAGCACTGCCAGGTGTGACCCAAAAACAAACACACAAATATAGTAGGCATAGGAAGAGAGAAAAAGCAGAAAAGGGAGAAAAAGAGAATGAGGAAAACAAAAATGTGAAGATATTTGTTGACTATACAGGAGAAAACAAAGTGCTATTAGGAACAAATGTCTTGTTTCATGAGGGTAGCAGTGCAGCTAGAGGTGGATCCAAAAGAACAACTTTTTATTCCATTGGAATTTTGTCTGTTCCATCTCTAATTCTGACTTTACCATCTGTGGTCTCTGGCCTGTTTTCCCTGTGTCTCAATAAAATTTGTACCTGATGGCTTCCTTCCCATGGAATTCTGGAGACACTGGTTCAAAGGAGTCATCTGATGCAGAATCTATATCTGCTTCATTCTCCAGGACCACGTGATCAACTTTTTGGTGCTGACACCAAAATGAGGACTTCAGGAAAAACCAGGGAGAATGTTTTCGTCCATATTCAGCTAGAGAAACAGGAGACAATGAAACCCTGAATTAATCATCACTATTTGAAAGCAGATCAGCACATTCCCTTTGATATTAAACCTGAGCATACATGATCACTCCAGATATTAACAGTAATATACTCTTGACATCTGCAGAAGAGGCAAATTAACCATAACTGAGAAGTAAAATCTTATTTTTTCTTAAGAGACACAGGGAACTCTACAACCTACATCAAAAAAGAGATTGTTCAGGAAGAATTTTATAACAACAAAGGAAAAACCTGGCTGGTAGAAGTTCTCAGAAATTTCAATGTAATTTTTGATATCTTAATTTTAGGAAAAGCGATAGTTAGAAATGACAGAAAACATACAAAGTGGGTGACTTGTGGAGATTGTTTTGTTTTGCCAGATAATAAAGATTGATTAAATTCATTCCTGAGTTTGCTTTTGAGTTCACTGCTTGCATATCTGAAAATATGTTTATAAAGGCATTGCCTTGTTGATGCAAGATTTCAATCCCTCTCTACAGCTGCATCATTTTGAGAAATGTCTTTTATACATTTAAAAATATATAACAATAATGTAAAAATTCGTTGCCTAGAGTAGTTGGAGAAATAGTACAAGAGTGGTCTGATTTGCAAGTAGCCAATGCATCTTCCAAACATCAGGCATCACAGGGACTTGGGAAATTGCAAGCTTGGACCCTTGAATTAAACTACTAGTCAGTACAGTTAGCTAAGTATTACTAAAAGGGGTCTCTAGTTTCCCTGAGTTTGATTTGGGAGACCTCAAAAAGCAGTTGCCTGAGATCTCAGCACTTAAAAGAGTTAAAGCCAGATTCCTTGAGAGGATCTACAAATATTGCACTTATTTTTCTAACAACTGCTATTCTACACCAAGGAAAGAAGAAACATTAAACGCAAGATGAATGTTTTAGAAGAGACTTAAAAGAATCCAAAAGGTGTTGCACTCCCTAAATTAGCATTTTCTGAGCATAGGATCTCACAAGCAAAGAAGTCTTTGTTCTCTTTAAGAGAAGTTTATAGGGAACCATTTCTTTGCAAAGTTCACCTCATATTTTTCAGTAAAAAAAAAATCTGCCTGACAAAACTGAGAAGACAAAGAAAAATCTGGCTACAAAGATGGAATTTGAGTTCCTGTCAAGAAAGAGGAAAAACAAAGAGCCATAAATTGATTCTTGGGGACTTTGTGGGTACAGAAGAGTTGGTGAAAAAAAAAAAGCAAATTTATAACCAAGTCTATATTGCTTGTTCCTAATTTTTAAAAGGAGGAAGATGAATTAAAAGATTAAAGTTTTCTTTACTGATTAAATGGCTAAATTCAGATTTGATAAAGAAACTGTCTGTTTCCCTCAAATCTATCCACTTCCTGTCTTATTTCTAAAATTCTTTTCAAAGAGTACTGTCACTTCAAATAAATCATCAAAATAAAATGTTTATCTTTTTCTTTATTTTTGCATGCTATTACATAAGTTTAGGAATTGAGGTCCAAGAAAGAACTTTAAACTTAATTGGAAGTGTCACTTTGGGTGTATTATGAATTCCCTATGCATCATTGATTCTAGGGGTGGAGAAATTGTCCCTAGAAAATCAGTCTGATGTCTTCGATGGAAAACCAATCTTTTAATCCTAATCCAGAATGTACTTTTTATATCCCCATATTTTAAGCCCTTCAAAACTCTTCTAGTTGGGTTACTGTCACTGCTAAATGATGACCATTGACCTCAGCAACTCTTCCAAGTCAATGTTAAATATGTTACCTAGACATAGCCCAATTGTAGCCCAGTAAACTCTCACTCTTGGGTACTATCAATGGCATGTGGAATTTTATCAAAACACCATGTGGGGCTGGAGAGATAGCACAGTGTGAAAGGAGCTCGCCTGCCATGTAACCGGTTTGATCCCTAGCACCACATATGGTTCCCCAAACCCCACCAGGAGTGATGCCTGAATCAAGATCCAGGAGAAAGCCTCAAATAAATCAGGAGTATCCCTGTAAACAACAATTCCATGCAACCTAACTTCCTAACATCAATGTGTCCTTTCACTTTTTAAGCATAAAATAAGGACTTTCATTTTCACACTATCCAGATATGCCCAACTTTCACAAAATCCAATTATGCCCCATGTATTGCTTTGTCTAACCTCCCAAATCAGGACTCTGTCTTCAAACTCACCTAGATTTTCTGGAATTAATTCCTCTTACTAAACTCAAGAGAGAAGCCACTTCTCAGAACTTCCCACTAGGAAGTGCTCATGAGTGATTTCAAACTTTTTCTAAAGCTGGAGCCAGTACAAAGGGAGTTAAGGGATGGTTTTAGCTGTCAACTCCTCAGGGAGTCAAAGCAGAGAATAGGCACAAGTTAAACTAGCTTAAGTAGCAAGAACATTTTGTTCCCCCTGTCCTCTTCTTGCTGATATCTTCAGAAGGAAAAGGGCATCTAAATAGTAGACTTGCAAAAAAGGAGGAACAGAAAAGAAGGAAGTAGAAAAAATGAAGAGAAATCTTCCTTTTAGAATTGCAAGAACAAGCCTGGAAAGCAACAGATAACAGGCCAGATCCTGGCTGATAATCTTATTCACTTCCAGTGGATTACAACATGTCCTGTATCTAAAATATGCTTTTGTGTCCCCCCCACCAACCCATATAAATTGCTGGGGAGCCAATGCTGATAAAATGGGATAAATCACATAATCCCATTTTTCCAACTTGTAAGTCTATTGTTAGTAAAATTCTTTCTCAGCTCCTCCATCACTTCACTACATTGGCTGACCCTAAGGAAGTTCAGGGGAGACAAAGTCTCTCAATTACAAAACCTGTCCCCCAAGACAAGTCACACAGCTCAGGAAAGACAAATTCTACCCCATTTGAAAAGCAGTACATACATGTTGGTCTCTCCTTTAATCTTTCTTTGGATATTACTGTATCCTCAAAATTCTAGTAGCAGTTCAACTATCTGTCCCCTTAATGACCTACAATCAATTCTTGCGATCTGATTGTGATTTGTCATGCCCTGGATCACCAACAGTTGATTTGTCAGATTTGACTCTCTAGTTTGGGGATGGTGCCCCCGTTTCACCCTCATTATTTCATGTGCATCTTTCCCAAAGTTAGATGTTATGCTCAGTGGAAGAAGACAGACTTCCCTGTGGAGGGACTCATCACTCTTTGGTGGACAGTATGTGAGTTATTGTGTCTCCTGCTAGGACCTTCCAGCAAATTCTCGAGGCCTATTACTATTTTATTTTACTTATGACTTGAGGTTCAGAACCTCAAAAGTTCTCTGTGGCTCAGAAGCTGTTCTTGTCTGTGTGCTAAGAAGAGACCCCTGGCTGTGCCCATATGAGGTGCCAGGGATCAAAACAGAATAGGTAGGATGTAAAGTAAGCATAAAACCTGTGCATTATCTCTCAAGCTCTTCCCTTACTTTTAAAGAGGTGTTAGCAATGCAAAGCCACCTCATTCTGAGTATATAAATATCCTGGTATTAGAGAGAGTAAGCAAAAAAATAAATAAATTGAATCATTCAACTTTCTATTATGCTTATATTGTCCTTTGCTGGGTCATGCTGAAAGCCTACTTACTCCTGGCTCTGAACTCTGGAATCATTCCTGACAGTGATCAGAGGACCAAGTGCAGAGGCAATGCCTTAATTCCTGTACCATCTTTCTAGTTTCTCTATCATTCTTATCTATCATAATAGGTGGCATAAAGCTTACCATAGATAATAGCAGGGAGTTTATTTATAGCAACATACATATAAACAAATACACCCAGAGAATGTTTTGAACAAAGCTAATTTTCACACTTAAACATGTCCATTGAAGAAAGCAACTAGAATTTCAATACATATGTAAAAATGAGAGGGGTTAGATTAGTATGCAATGAATTCATGGTCCAAATGATCATATCCACGCCATGTGGGAACATGCAGTCAAGGGTCAGAGCCCACTCTTGTACTGGGGTTCAATCACTCCCCAACCACATGGAGACAAATTCAAGGGGAACACCTTGACCAGGGGTAAAACCAATAGCAGAAGTCCTGGAATGAGGCATAGGATCAGCAAGTCAAGTTACAGCTCAGAATTCTTTCCTCTCATTTCAGAAAAGGTGTGGAATATGGCCATTGTGGGACTGACATAGAATGAATTACAGGGGAGCATCGGAGAGGGGACTAGAGACAGGGTGCCAAACTGAACATAGTCACAGGATGGAACCCATTTCTTCTTTTGAGAGAAGAGCAAAGCAGACCCCAAAGGAAAGCATAAATGTCACAAGGAATGTTCAAATCGATTCTCACATTTAGACATTCCCCCCAAAAAAGCCAGTATAAAGCAACAACATTTTTCATCTAGAGCTAATACAAGCTGTGATGCTGATATTTTATCTTCTGCAAGTGTCTGTTTAAAAAGGAAACTGTCAAAAGCATGATGGTACAACAAAACCTCAGAAAGTGATAGATAGTGTTTATAGAAACACTGTCAGAATTCCAGTAGGCATAGTTTAGAAAATGTTAAGACATGCTGAATAGTAAATATATTACCTGTATATTATTATTTTTAATGTGATCATTAAAATTGGGTTACTACTTACTGGGCAAAATTTTGTCAAAATATAATGTCAGGACCAAGTAGAGAAGAGAATCAAAAATCAACATGAAAAGAGTCACTATTATGAGGTATGGATTGTTGGAAGAATCCAAATGCTCATTAGAATTCACATTATAGTCCAAGTGTATGAGCTGAAAACAAAAAAGACAGATATTGGCTTTAAGGAGGCTAATTAGAGCACAAGGATTTATTATTGCTTTGCTTTTAGTAGAATCTAAAATTGAAGTGGTAAATAAAACATACTTATCTGTATACAGCTTTAAACTATTGGAAAACAAAATGATAAAACCATTGATTTCTAAGGCAATTGAAGGGATTAATTGAGGTGGGTTTAGACACTCATATAATCTCAGAAAATATCAGGCAAAATCCTCCAGAAGTAAGTGAAACTCAAATAAAATGAGATTTTAGTTGAGCAGCAAATAAGATTTTACTAGATTTAGGATGAGGTAAAAGAAAAATCTCATTTTAGGCAAGGGAGTATTTGAGAGTAAAAACATGGCAGGAGGTAGTACTTAAGCAGTGCAATGTAACTGTTTAGTAGCATCCTAAACTTATGATATAATAACTAAAATTAATTTTTCTAGACTTACCCAAAGGGAAGGAGTGAAGTCTCTCCAAAAATTCTATAATATTTATAAACATGGATATGGATTTTTCTGTTTAGAATTGTTGTGCAAATTACTCAGAGGGGATTTTTTTAACATGATATAAAAGTGAAATAGTCACATCAACACTTACCTGTGCCATTCCAGAAGTGAATGCAAAAGGGCTTAGAAGACATAACGTCCATTCCCAAAAAGCAGGGAGGTGTCCGTATAATGCTGTGAATCCAAGGCTTCCCCAAAAGACAGTTAGGAGAAAGACCACAAGCCCAGTGAGAAATGGCTTCTTTACCAAGACACTCATCAGAAAAGCTAAAGCTATCTGCAAGGAGAGGAAAAACTTCCATAAGAAAGAAATATAGTAGCACAAATGCATAGTGCATTCATGTTCCACTGTAGATGAAAATAATTTTCTCGTGAAAATAATCAACTTTGAAAATATTTAATCAAATTTCACCAAAAATCAAATTTCATCAATAATCAAATTTGAAAATATTTTCTCATGAAAATAATTAGATACCATAAATAACAGAAAAATGTGGGGTTTATTGTGTTTGTTTGTTTGATTTGGGGCCACACTCAGTGGCGCTCAGGGGTTCCTCCTGGCTCTGCTCTCAGAAATCGCTCCTGGCAGGCTCTGGGGACCCTATGGAATGCCGAAATTCAAACCACCATCTGTTCTGGATTGGCTGCATGCAAGGGTAATACCCTGCTGAATAGCAGAAAAATGGCTGATTAGAATGAGTGAAATAAATGATTGGTAGATTTCTTCTACAGATAATTAAAAAATAGAGAAAGACTCTAGAGAGAGACACACAGAAGGAGATGAAGATAGAGAGAAAGGAAGAGAGAGAATAAAAAAGAGAAAGGGGTGGGAAAGAGAAATTTAAAAAAGGAAGTGAAGGAAAGCAAAAGAGAAAAGGGTTGACATTTAATTCACCAACTTACCAAAGAGATCCCATAGAAGAAAAAAAGGAGAAAGACCACCATGAAGCCAGTTTGAACAGCCACATGGATAGATTTGACCACAAATGCCATCAAGGTAGCTACGATCAGGATGAAGCCAGCATACATCAAACCCCAGGACAGCCTAGCACAGAGACAAAGCATCATCACAGAGCTGTCACTTCATAACTTTATTTGTTCATTCATTCCTCAAAGATCTGGGAAGCTTCCCAAATACCAAGAGCCAAGGGACTAGGACAGCTATTAAATCAAACAACTTCTTTGCCTGAAAATTCCTACTTTACAGGTAAAGGAGGGCAATAAATAAACAAACAGGGTATAATAGGTGGTTCATTGCAAAACACCAAAAAATTAGCCTGCTTGATAGAGTGATAAAATGAGAATAATTTGATGAGGTTTTCAGGAAGGCACCCATGATCATTGGTTGTACACTTCCTGTTTGGATAAAGTAATTGTAATCAACACTGTGGATCAAAACTCATGCCAAAACAAGCATCAGCAAACTTTTTCTCTAAGAGCCAGAAAATAAATATTTTAGACTTGGTGGTTGTGCTGTGTCGTTTGCAAACACCCAATCTTGGCTTTGTAGCACAAATCACTCATCACTTACAAATGATGGGTGTAGACCAATTTGTTGACAGTGACATTTTAAGTTCATACATTTCTGCATGCCAAAAACAATTGTTCTTTGGATTTGTTTTGCTGAAGCATTAGCAAATGGAAGATGTGTTTCAAGTTTTCAGGTTATACAAAACATATATAACATATAAATATTAGTTTGCCAATCCCTGGTCTAGAAAATTTAAGATTAGTATGGCTGCAGAGATAGAGAAACAAAAATCATTTTTTCTTGCTCTCCATATCCAGAGATTTCTTCATACATGAGAAATTAAAGATTTTTCCATGATGTAGATCTGAGCTGGTTTTATCTGCTGCTTTCTTAGTGACTAGGAGAACTTAAGTTTCCTTATTTGCTACTAAAAATTCATAAAAATTAAATGACATGCATTTAACATGGCAACTGGTGTATAATGAGCCCACAATGAACACTAAGGTTTCTTTTATTCCAAGTGAAAAATACAATCATGCTTGGGGAGTTTCGCCTAATTGCAGTCCTTGTCTTTTCTCAACGGATCTTTGTTAGTGTGAAATGGCTCATCTTTGCTTTTTATTAACTTTTTCTTTATGTTATTCAAATGTTGTACAAACAAGATTGTACATGTTGTGTATGTAAACATTTTATGGGATTATTATGTTACTGACCCTACCCTGATCGGTGATTGTGCCCTACCCTCGGGTGTGACCTGGCATTCTGCCCCCACCCTAGGGTGGTACCTGATTCTGTTTCCACCATTGGGTGGTATCTGATCCCACCATTGGGTGGTACCTGATTCTGGGGGATAAAAACAAGGGTCTGTAGAAGGCGGGGGGCTTTTGGCTGGAACTGATGCTGAGACTTTGGACTTCAGTCTTGTCCACCGAATAAAGCTAATATTTCCACAAGCCTGACTGTCTGCGAGCTGTTTACCCGCCGCTTCACCTCAGAACCACCGGCTGAACAGGGTGGCAGACGCGTGCTCTGAGCTGGAGGGGAAAGACCTCATCCTCCATCCCTCCATCAGTCAACCTCTTCAGGGGCTGACTTGCAGCAGTACAAACCATTTTTTTTAAGCCAGTCAAATTGAGCAGTGGGGGGTTATATACCAACTTTTGTGATACTAACGTTAATAAATTCTGATAAACCACTGCCATCGGACCAGCCACAAACCGTTCTTAATGGGAAACCCCTAATCTTTTTTAATGCTTTCTCATTGGAAATATATGACATTATATTGGCAATGCATTGATTTATTTGTTTATTTATGTTTTTGAGGGCTTCAGCCTGCATTGCTCAGAGCTTACTGCTACTCTGTGCTTCAGTATCACTCCTGGTGGGACTCAGGTGACCATTCGGTGCTAGGGATTGAACCCAGGTCTGCCACATGCAAGGCAAGTAGCTTAGCCACTGTACGTCTCTCCAGCCCTGTCATATTATTTTCAATGTTAAACAAGGGCCAGAGATATAGTTCAGCAGTTGAGTGCCTGTGTTTTGCAGGCAAAACTTTGGGTTTGAATTCCTGTATCTAAAAAAAAAAATAAGATAACTTTCCAGATCAGTGTTAAAAAAGATATTTAGTTTAGGTAGTTCTAGCTACAATCTGTAATCCTTATAAAAGAAAATTCTAAAGAGGAAGACACCACATTTGTAAGATCATTTTTTTTTTACCAAATTATTTTAGGGTTTTTTTTTTCTCCACAACAATTCAATGGTTTGAGTGTAAATGAGGGAGAAACTATATTGCCAAATTGTTTTCTTCATTATCTATTTGTATTAAAATTATATAAAGTCAGTACTGTATTGTACTGACTTTATATACAACATAAACACCAAACACTACCAGATGTGATCCCTGAGCACAGTCAGGAGTCAGTTCTGAGCACTGGTGGGTATAACTCAGAAACAAAAGTGATAAAGAAAATAATTATTGCAAGGTATAAATTCAAAGCACCTACTTTCTAGCTTCAGAACTTGGGTTCTTAGAACATGTCTCAACGTAACTGGCCCCCTCTACTTTTCAGTAGTAAATAGTTCCTAAGAGAACCTTTATAAAGTGTAATGATATAAATTTAAAAAATCACCCTTAATTTATACATAAAAAATATTAACCTTAGCCAGACCCACCCCCCAAAACCTACCAAACTGCATAAAACCCAAGCAACACGATAACATAGAGTAAAAGAAAGGATTAATATACCTGCTCCTTAGTGGGGGTCACTTTCTGTGTGTCTGAACCAGTTGATAAACAACACTTTTGCTTTTTTACTGTTAAATGGAAAATTTTCTTTCAATTTATGTCAGTAAATGAACACAAATGCTAATGTGTGTCTCTTGTAAAAGCAAGATGTGACTGTACTTTTGGAAGCAGAAAATACCTGTTCATTCTTTAGCTAAACTCATAAAGAAACCTTATTGTTTATTGGGGATATTTGATATCTGGTTTCTTAACTTGAATCTGGTAGTTCAAGTGCAGAAAAAAAAAAAAGATTTGAAGAGTTTAAGTAACTTGTTCCAGGTAGCAATGGCTGGATAATGATCTTTCTGTTCCCCACTATCTACCCCCAATGTGTATGACTATGCAGTAATATCACCAATAAGGAGAGCTCTGTAAGCAAAGCAGCATAAAGATTTTCATCCTTTAGCCACAAAAGATGATTTAATCAATGTGGGGGTCAAAGGTAATCATTTTTTAGTAAAATACCTGGTTCTTATTGCAATTGAATATAGAAATTCTTATTGCATTGAATATAGAAAACCTCAGACTCTTACAGATTGGTCATATCCCATATGTAGTATGGGAACTCATATAAGGAATTAGGGTTCCAATTAGGGAACCCATATAGAATAGGTAGTGATTTATGTTGGCCAGTGTCCTGAATACCAGCAGACATTCACAGAATTAACTCCTGATATATCCATACTGATATTCACTTCAGAGCTAAATCCAAGAGACAAAGTCTGGAAACAATCCAAATGTCCAAAGACAGATGAATGGATACAGAAGTGGCGTTACATCTGCACAATAGAATGCTATGTAACTCTAAGGAAAAGATGAAATCTTTCAGTTTGTTGTGATGTGGGTGCAACTGGAGGGAATTGTGTTAAGTGAAGTAAATCAGAAGAGGGATAAATATAAATTATCCTACTCATCTGTATACAGAGACAAAACAAAAGCATAGAGAGTATCATATTGTGGCAGTGCTAGGCCTGGGATTACAAAACTGACGTTACCTAGGAGTAGAGGGAAGTTAATTTACAAGTGACATCAGGACGTTGGTGGAGGATCTTGGGAACTTTAGTGGTGATGGAGTAGCTAACTTTGTACTCCAATGCTATAAGTTTAACACAACTGAGACCATGTTACCTAAACTATAACAGAATTAATTTAAAAGCTAATTTTTTAAATGAGGAAAGCAAAAAAAGAGTAATGAAATATAAAAGTTGCATTATCCAGTCTACAAGACTATCTACTCCATTCACAATTTTCTAATTATAAAATATCAGGTTTTAAGAAGATACTTTATAGATCTAAGTCTAGATCTGTAACCAACTAACTTTTTCTAATATTTATGCTCTAGGGTCAACAGTAATCAAGTGATTTACCAGAATGCTGACTCTCGAAGTCCCATCATCGTCATCAATGGCTTCATATACTGTCTTTCTTGTGTAATATTGACTGAGACATAATATATAAATGCAGAAAAGGAAATAATGCACAAGAAAATGAAAATATCAGTCCCCAGTCCTGCTTGAGCAATAAAAGGTAATATCTTCATGTTTATACCAGTGACTGACATCAGTTCTTCCATAACAGAATGATTTGTGGTGATCTAAAGAAATCAATGAACACATTTTTATAATTAAAAGAATTTTAACCTCAAGCATTTTCTCTCAATTATAAGAAATTAGGAGTGGTCCATATTTACATAAGTCTTACCATCATGATCCTGTGCTTTGAAACGCTTGTAAATTTTGCTTATGTTTGAAATTCCAACTAAAGTGCCACTTCAATTAGGAGATCTTTGTAATATTTTTATTAGAAAAATATTTAGTTGTCTGGCTACCAAACCATAATCCATGATAGAATAAAAACCTTGGTTATGATGATGAATTCATATGCTCTCTCCCCACCACCCAGTATCCCTAAAGAAATGTTTATGCCCATTTAATTTATGTACTGATCCTCTGTACTTGGCGTCATGGTTTCCTTATAGCAATCCTTCACAATATTACATCAAAATTAAGTGAATAAAATAAATGATAATGCAAGACAGTTCATCACCATCCACCATCTTGCAATCATTTACAGTGCAAACATTTTTTTAACTTATTACTTACTTCAATGATAGCGGCATTAATGGCAGCCTGAAAAGCTACAAAGCCTTTCGACCAGAATATTGAAGCTTCACAACGGACATTTTCATCAATTACTCCACAATGAGCTTTAAAAAAGAGTAAGAGCATAAGGGGGTGGGACATTTTTGATGACAGAAAAAATTCAGTAGTTTAAATGTTCCAACGAGTTCTCCAAGTTTATGAAATATAGACTTCTCAGTGAAGTTTATAAACATATCCAAGGAGAATGTACCAGAATTGTTTGATAAATATTTTTAAGATGAGCTCTTAATAATTTTTTATTTGCTCTTATGATGCTCTCCATTAGAATTTTTAATGGGTTTTCATTTTTGCATTTCATAGAGAAAGAAAATACTGCTTAAAATGTTTTTGGAAGTCATTGTACAAAAGTATTTTCTTGAAGTTTTCTTTAGGTATAACAAGAAAATTAGTAACCCTAGTTTATTTGGTGGGTGCCTATATGATATTGAGAAAGTCTGGGGGTGGGGGTAATCCTAGTAGTTCTCAAATAATTGGGCTGGGATTCAAAGATGCAGTATTGCTTGTGCTCTTTAGTGTCTGGGATTATCGGGTCACTTCAGGAATACTCAGAGATGAAGTGTTATGCCCTTTTTGTGCTTAGGGACTTTCTGGATGCACTTGGTGATTTTTGGAGGATCACTTGGTGTTACCGATTGAACCAGGGTTGTCTGCTTGTGCTTTAACCCCTGTACTATCTTTCTAACTCTAAAACTAATTACTTAACAATGTAAGAACCTTATCTTAATTTCATAAAAAATTAATATAGTTTTGTTCAGAAATTAATAATCTATATTATATGTATTTATACCCACTTCTGCTATCACATATACCTCCTTGCAAATAATGACCACAAAGTATTTTATTCATTGGGAACTTACCTAAATGGTCTCTGTGTTCCTTTATCCTGGGGATTCGAGTTCCCCAGGTAAACTTCAAGTGATAAGAGAATGCATCATTAAATATGACTCTTACTGCATCTATAGAATAGTTCAAGTTCAATAAATTCATGCTTTTTTCATCAGGCCATCCCATGATTATTTTTCCTGCCATGTGAAAAATATGGAATTGCTAAATAAACAAGATTTCTATGTGAACAATAGGCAACTTATTACATTCAATTATGTAACACAATTTATGCTAACTTTTCTTCAGGTAAATTCTGTTCTGGTTCTATATGAGACTCATTCTTTATAGTGTGAACTTGGAGAAAGTGCTAACTTCTTACCTGGAAAAACTACAGGTGTCACAAAACAATTTCTTTTATCACACATAAATTATGCTTTTGCAAATAAATTATGTAACCAATCCTTTCATAAATTTGAGGTAATAGCAAAACTGATGCTTACCTTTAAAATCCCACATACCATACATACCTATAAATATATGCATTATTTGACAATAGTACCAGGTGGCCAAACTTTCAAAGACAACATAAAATTGTTATGAGTCCTTTCTCGCTCTCCTCTCTCCCCTTCTCCTCCTCTGTTCTCTCCCCTCTTTACTATCTCCCCTCTCATCCTCTCCGCTCTTCCCCTCTCTCCTCTTCCTTCTTTCTTCTTCCTCTTCTCCTCTCTTCCCCTCTTCTCCTCTTCTCTCCTCTCTTCCCCTCTTTGCTTTCCCCTTTTCCTCCCCTCCCCTCCTCTCCACTCCTCTTCCCACTCTCCTCTCCCTTCTTCTTCCCTCCCCTCCCCTCTCCTCTCCTTCTCCCTCTCTCCTCTTCCTTTTTCCTCTCCCTCTCTTCTCCTCCTCCCCCTCCCCCTCCAAAAAAGAAAGAAAGAAAAAAAAAAGAATCCTTTCTCAAAAGAAAATTGTTTGTTTTAAAAAATATAATGGAGGGTCAGAGACGTAGGACATCAGGTAGGGTGCTTGTCTTGTACAAGGTCAACCAGTTTCTGTCTCTAGTAACCCTTATGGTCCCTCATACCAGGGATGATTCCTGGGTGTGGTTTTGGGTATGGCCCCAAAATAGGCCTAATCATTCAGAAATGTTTATGTGGATTTGTATGTGTTCTTTTATGAGAGTGTCAAGCTGCCATTTCTGACTGTATCTCTTTTGAGATCTCAGCAACTATTAACTATCCATATTGAGATGAGATTCAGAGTATATTCCCATCACTTCTTTTACATTTATTGGTAAGTAATATTTACAGAGCAGTATTTTTGCATAACTGGCTCACCTAAACGAGTACAATCTCATCTAAACGAGTACAATCCATGTCAGATACTTAGAGTTACTTTGTAAGGTATTCCTCCTCTAACGCCTAAGCTTTCTGTTGAAATATTATTCACTCCTGGATTATAGGGCTGCTCCCCACCCTGGTCCATAGAGATCTGCAGCAGGGGTGGTGAACAGGATTTTGACCCTCACTCAAAATGGCAAAGTGCAATATGTGTTTAATATATTATTGTTAAAATTATGTGCTTTTGTGTGAGTGTCTGTTTTGGCAGGTCACTGCGTGGTGTGGCTCTCTGACTCTCACAGTTAAAATGTTGGCTCTTTGTGTTGAACTTGTTCACCACCCCTGAAAAGGATAAAGAAAAGGGTCTGGCTGGGGGAAGGGAAAAAAGGAGGCAGAAAGCCAGAGGAGAAGCAGCCTAGAATAAGTTGAGCATAGAAGCCGTGTGAGGAAATGCACATAATGCATTAGGGCCATAGAATAAGCTGAGCTGTCTCCAATGAAATTTTAACTGACTGATTATTTCTCCACCTTTATCCTGTGTCTTCAGATCTGACAGCCGAAGGGGCTAAAGGTGCCAGGCCTTGCTGTGAGAGAAAAGCCTTACCCAGATACATAGACATTAGACATTATTTTTTATTTTAAAGCAACACTATTTCACCATTATTAATTTTCATAGTAAGAACTGATTTTCTCTACATTATACTTCGGTTAATTATAATTTCCTTTAATGTTACGAAAAAGCATGAATTTAAATCTACTTAAAATATGTTGCAAATCGATCTTAAAATTCTTGCTGAATTTAAACTAGCTTGTCTACTACTGGTAGTTTCTCCAAGTTGAATCTTCTGGCATAACTGTTTGCTAGCAATTTGCCATGACAATATTTCTCACACACAGTAAGTTTCCCTTTTCAGATTTCTGCTTCTCCTTTCCACTCTACTTAGACCCTGTGTTTCAAGAACACAGAAGTTCATAAACTATTTCATAATTATTTGACCTGATACATTTTACACATACTAGCATTCTCACAATAATGTTATTATTTTGTATTAGAACAGTAATATTCTAACATTACATTAAAATAATAATCATTGATAGCACAGCCAGCGGCATTTGCCTTGCAAGCAGCCAACCCAGGACCTAAGGTTGTTGGTTTGAATCCTGGAATCCCATATAGTCCCCCGTGTCTGCCAGGAGCTATTTCTGAGTAGATAGCCAGGAGTAACCCCTGAGCACAGCCGGGTGTGCCCCACCAAAAAATAATAATCATTACAATAATTGAAAATGGTCTCAGTGGCTCTCAAATTGGCTGACCCTAATATGAAAATGAAAATGGTCTCAATCACTCTCTAAATTATATGGGCTGTAATAAGGACAACTTTTTAACATAAAATGTTCTAAATGGAAGACTGTCAACAGACTAATATTCCCTTGATATTGGAAAGGAATATGCATTACTGTTGTTTAATTAAATTTAGAAATCTGGGGCCCGGAGAGATAGCACAGCGGCATTTGCCTTGCAAGCAGCCGATCCAGGACCAAAGGTGGTTGGTTCAAATCCCGGTGTCCCATATGGTCCCCCGTGCCTGCCAGGAGCTATTTCTGAGCAGACAGCCAGGAGTAACCCCCCTCAGCATCGCCGGGTGTGGCCCAAAAACCAAAAAAAAAAAAATTAGAAATCTGAACATTTAACAATTTATCAAGGTAATCCCCAAATAAATTCCATGCATTTTTTCAGATAACTAGCAAAGAACATACCTTTCATGAATGGGGCTGACGCCACTTTGTTCATTATCTCTTGGGTTGTTTGTGTGTCCGGTGTAAATGCAATAATATAATTAGAATCATTGAAATTATCCACACGTCCCAGATTCTTTGCAGCCACTTGAGGAAAGTCATGAACTTGATGTAGATTAGAGAAAAATAGGTCTGCAAACAGGACTAGAAGAAATGAGAAAAACCATTCCTGCGTGGCAGAGAGAGACAAAGTAAGCCAACAGGAGCTATGCAATCATAGACGAAACAAATTTAAAATGATTTCTCACATAGCATAAGTTTCATCTCTTTTCTACTAGTTGTTCATTGCCTCGGTTTTCTTTTATCCTTCAACCTGCACAGTCTAAAATAAGCACCACATCGTCTTAGACAGAATTATAACATCAATTCCCATTAAAGTCCTCATCAATTTCCATTAAAAATGTGTTCCACTTTAATGAAAATGTTAAAGACTGATTTGCTTGACAAATTTACAACCATTTACAGTCTTGTTGCAACTGGAGTGACAATGATGAAGAAAGGTTAGGTGGTGTGGAAGATGTTACCCTAATACAAAACCCCAAAGTTGGGATAGTCCCCTGGGTCAAATCTTTAAGATCTTAGAATATGACGGGTTTTGTTCCCAGGGGAGACTTGAATGAACAGTTTGGGAATTTTAGCTGCTGAGGGAAACATAGGCATAAAGAGAAGAGGAAATTGTTATGACTTCTCATTTTAAGGGTGCCTGCTGATTGTTTATGTGAAATACTCCAGCCTCTGTTCATGTACTTCTGAATGCTGATGTGTTTACTAACTGTCCTTAAGGTCTCTGTGCACTCTAATGACTCAGACATTGGGAGTCAGAATGGGGGAGGGATATTGTATGGAATAAATGATCTACTTGTGAGCCCAATCAATAATGGAGGCTCAGTTGACCCTAAAGTTTGGACAGTCCTAGTGTGTGTGTGTTTGTTCATTTGTTATCTCATTCTCTGTGACC
Organism: Suncus etruscus; assembly: GCF_024139225.1. NCBI lineage: Eukaryota > Metazoa > Chordata > Mammalia > Eulipotyphla > Soricidae > Suncus > Suncus etruscus. Next base: position 198,937,327 of record NC_064848.1, read on the forward strand.
AGCCTCACCAGCTGGGATTGTGGAATCAAGTTTGAACAGGATTCTTGACTAACTGGTATGGAATTAAAAGCTCCATCTATGTTGTCAATAGGAAAAACAATTTCATCATCAACATGCATAAGGCATAATTTCTTCTCCTGCATGCAGAAAAAGAAACCCAAAATATGACTCATTTTTACAAAGAGAACTTTACAAATCTTGTTCATTCCCAGAACATTCTAGAAGTGAAAATGCAAGAGAATGCATTTTAAATTCTGACAAGATTCTACTCTATATAATCTGGATATAGATTATCCCACACAACTAAACTAGTTTTATGTTCTAAATAAAATATAGAATTTTGGGTGGAGGTTGGGCCACACTCGGTGGTGCTCAGGGGCAACTCCTGGCTCTGTGCTCAGAAATCTCTCCTGGCAGGCTCGGGGGACTATATGGGATGCTGGGATTCGAACCACCATCTGTCCTGGGTTAGCTGCATGCAAGGCAAATGTCCTATTGCTGTGCTCCAGATCATAGAATTTTTTTAAAACATCTTTTGTGTCAGGGATGAAGGAACAACTTGTAGGGTGCTTGACTTGAACATGGCTGACCCAGGTTCAAGTCCCACTATCCCATACTGTCCTCTAAGCCCATCAGGAGTGATTCCTGAGTACAGAGCCAGGAGTAACCCCTGAGCACTACTGGGTGTGGCCCAAACCCAAAGTTGTTAATAATAATAAAATAAGAAAAAATAAAAATGGAAGATCTTGTGTTTATAATAATTAAACAAGAGATAAATTGACTGGTACAATACTGATAAAAACGTTCAATTTTATAAATACAGCATCTAATTAGAATAGAAAAAAATTTATAGCCATTATTATTACATTCCCTGCTCTATGCAGGGTTTATTTTTATACTTCTGTCACCTTCCATCCATGAATTCAGTACGTATTTTGAAAAGATACACACATAAGCAATGTTCATCAAAAGGGATAATAATATGTTGACCTTTGACCTGCAAATCTATTATCAATAATTTAAGTTATTTCATTTTTATAAATGTATTACATAACATAAAGCACATCTAATTGTTCTTGTGATCAGAAAAAAAACAAGTATAATATCAATAAAAGTAATCATTAAAATATCATTTTTTGTTTATATATTCATTTCTCTTCAAATCAGATATTGTGCAGTTGAGCACAATTGGGTAATTGTGTATTAATTCTAAAATTGTATGAAAATACTACAATTGGTCTTGAGCTCTTTTTAAAGTTTGAATTATTTTTTGATGTGTTCTAGATCAAATTCTAGCCCTGAACTTCACACAATTAAAATGAAAATTGGCTTTTATTAGCATTTTTCTCCCAGAAAAATTCTAAACATGGATTCTTCTTAAAAAAATGCCTTCAAATCTGGGGCTGGAGAGATAGCATGGAGGAAAGGTGTTTGCCTTGCATGCAGAAAGTCAGTGGTTCGAATCCTGGCATCCCATGAGCCTTCCAGGAGTGATTTCTCAGCATAGAGCCAGGAGTAACCCCTGAGCACTGCCAGATGTGACCCCCCCCCCAAAAAAAAAATGCCTTCAAGGGGGCTGGAGTGATAGCACAGCAGGGCATTTGCCTTACGTGCAGCAGTCCAGGGTTAGATCTTGGGCATCCCATATGGTTCTCCGAGCCTGCCAGGAGTGATTCCTGAGCACAGAGCCTGGAGTAACCCCTGAGCACTGCCAAATTGTGACCCTAAACGAATACCAACCAACCAAACAAAAATGCCTCCAAGATTGGTAATGAAGTTCACTAGTGGAGAACTGATTTTCATATGTGAGGCCCACAAAAACAAAAAAACAAAACTCCAATAAGACACATCATAATTATTATTACATAATAATATGTATTTTTATTTGAGGCACCATGACTTGATACTAAAATATTTTAAATAGTATTGATTATGTGTTTTATATCATATAGAACGCTATAAAAAGTATATTTAAGTATTATATATTATAAAATTATTTAAAAAATAAATAATGCTTAACATTTTATCGGACATTTTACATTTATAACATTAAGAGTTACTATTTAATTATGATATGCAGATCATTTTGTTATAAGTAATCTTGTATTAATAAATTAATGCTAAGTTCTTAAAAGAAATCTTATGTTTGTTTTAGAGGGTTTTTTTTATTTTATTTAAACACCATGGATACAAGGTTTTTTATACTACACGTTTTTTTCCCACAAATAAAGTTGTTCATGATGGAGTTACAGTCATAAAAAGTGTAACAACCTTAAATGGTTCAGGTGGTACATTTCCTGCCACCAATGACAACACTTTCCCTCTCTAGTATTTGAAATAATAGCTACATTCAGATTAAAAAATAATTTAAGACTGCTAGTTAGGAATAGAAGACATAGAAAATGCTAACGAATAAAATGCTAATGAATATAGGCTATTTGTGCTACCTGAGAAAATACTTTATAATTATTCTTTGCTTACTATGAGAAGACAGAATCTGACCATACCAGAAAAGTCTCTCTTTTCATCCTCCATTTTTTAAGAATGTTTTTGCAGAGAAGAGCCCATGTTTGCTGGCCCACACAGATACGCCTTTTGCACATGATGACCTGTTTATTGTAAGAGAAGGAAGGGAAGGAAGTAAATCTGAAGTTCTGAAACAGAAAATATTGTGCAACCAAATCCCAAAGAAACATTCCAACAGCTGTTTTCAATTGCAAGCTAGAGAAGAGAGCCAAACCTAGGAAGGAGTATCCAGGCTAAGTACTGGCAGAAACAACAATTAAAGCAATTACACTATATCACTTATATTTATCCCTTCTTAGAGTGTCAAAACTTGGAAAGCTTAATAGCGTCAATTTTCTACAAGAATAAATATACTTGTGTCTGGGAATCTAGACTTCCACAATCATTCTGATGATTCATTATCAATTAATGACTATTTAACAATAACCTACCATCAATCAGTTCGGCTACTGAGACATTGCCAAGGAAACTCCCACAGAGGGGGCCTGTGTAATGATGTTCATCATAATGTTGAGTTTTTTGGTAAAGAACAAACCAATATTCACGAATTCGGTGTATAAAGGCTGGTGTAGGATTTATAGGCAAGGAAAGTGACCTTAACAACCATAAGCCAACATTTATTTTTAAAGGAGACAGTATTGAGAACTTACTCCACAATACTGTTTATATTAATTTATACAACATGAAAAACACATTTCTCCAAGGACCACCAGGAATAAGAGGGTTGCCATTTAAAAAAATATAAAAAGTTGACATGATCGTGGGACATGGGAATTAAGGTTGAGTATTCACATTTATTTAAATTATAAATTAAAAAAATGTATAACCAACATAAGCAGGGAAGCAGCTTAATGGACTGGAGTGCTTGCTTTGCATGTAGGAAACCCAAGTCAATCCCTTGGTACCATGTGTTTTATGGGATACCACTGGATTCAGTCCCCAAGCTCTAAGTCAGGAGTAATCCGTCAACATGGTTGACGGTGTATCTCCCTCAACAAAACTATAATTATATATATTTGTTTAAACCAGTATGTGGCCTAAGCAAAATGTGTAGTATACACTAGACGGAAAAATTAACTCTATCTTTATCTACTTTGAAGTAAATTCAAAAGTTTTTGAACCAGCTACTGAAATAAAAATACGCCAGGGGCTAGAGCAATAGTACAGCTGTAGGGTGTTTGCCTTGCATGCAGCTGACCCAGGATTAACCTAGGTTCGATCCGGAGTCCCATATGGTCCCTTGAGCCAGGAGCAATTTCTGAGCGCATAGCCAGGAGTATATCCTGATCGTCACTGGGTGTGGCTCAAAAACAAACAAACAAACAGACACTAAACCCATCAGAAAAAGAACTCAAATGAAGGAGATAAAACAAAAAACAAACAAACAAAAAAAACTTCATAAACTTGAGAGACAGTCATGTTGATCATTATGGCCAGAGTAACTGAAGTTTGGATATGAGGTGTAGAAGAAAAAATATTGACAATATCTAGTACTTTCCTATGTTCTAGGTAGTTCAAAGTGTTTCATTAAAACTGATTCATTAAATTCTTATAATAAGCATTTGAGACAATTAATTGAAAGATGAAAGATTTGGAGAGCCAAAGTGACTATCATATGCTACTAATAGATTAATCATATGCTATTAATTATATGACTAAGGACTGGAACACCCATTCCTAATCAGTATGATATAAAATTTATAGCCATAAATTTATAAAATTTAGTGCCATAAAAATTTAGCTTGGGATTATTGGGCAAGTTGTCTTGTCTGTGCCAGATCAGAGATTCTGCTAGTCCCCAGATTGGTAGCAAAGGAACTTTACAAAGGATTCACACCAACTTCACAGTTTAGTAAAGGGGTGGGGGGATCAGTTTGCTTTCTTCTAAACAGAAGGGGCAAGTCAACTTGCTTGGTTTCCTAGAAATACATTCCAAAATGAAAAAAAAAAAAGGACATAGATGAAATAGCCATTCACAGAAAGCTATAATATGGTTTAACCGTGAACCATATGTCTCCTCTCTAAATGTCAGCCAAATTATTAAAATGTGCCTCATATTAAGAATAGACAAAGGAAGTTTTCAGCAATCCAAAACCAAATTTATATGTTAAAATTAATGGAAGCCATTTCTTTGGTCTAAAGTTACTGAGAAAGCTCTAAAACCCACACAATCCCTTGACATGATATGTGCTGTTCAAAGGCTAAGTCAAGAACATGAGCTCAGATCCCACATCAGCGAAAACTAGGGAGATGAGAGAAAGGAGCATCTATATCCTGAGAATATTTTTGTTTTTTTCAACTCCAACCTTGGTATACAGAGGAATGAAATACATGTTCATCAATTGCAACCAGAGAAGCAGAACTCATCTACTGGCTGAATGAAAAGAATTTCTAGGAAAAAACCTGGTGCTGCCTTTGAAAATATTGCTGCACTGAGAATTGTTTTTGCCTTTCCTGTCTTAGAATAGAAAACTTTCTCTTCAATTTTTTTATTTTTATTTTTTTATTCAATTAAGGAAAACGACACTAATAATGTTCTTTCACAAGAGCAAAGTAGTGAGTAAGTAGGGATAGCTCTTGTTTAGCTTAGAGTAAGTCACATAATTGTCTAGCAAAAGGAATATCTTGGGAGCTAGAAAGATACTATAGAAGGTAGGGTCCTTGCATTGCATGTAGCCCACCTAGGTTTAATCTGTGGCATCACATGTGGATCCCCAGAGCACTGCCAGAAGGAATTCCTGAGTGCAAAGGCACAATAAAAAATAAACCCAAAGAAATAAAAATAAAATATTTTTATTATTTTCCTATCTGTAAGGATAAGAAAATAGTAAGACTTGTAAAGTGTGACTGCCAATACTTTTATTTATTTATTTATTTATTTATTTATTTATTTATTTATTTGCCATACAAGTTGTGCTCAGGGATTTTTTTCCTGGATCTGAGCTCAAAAATCAATTATGGTGGTTTTGGGGGGTCTATATAGGATGCTAGGGATTGAACTCAGGTTGGCCATGTTGCATAATAAGCATCTTAGCCACTATACTATTGTTCTAGTCCTTTCCAACATTTCTTTTTAACTGATAACTAAAACATAACATACTCTGAGCCAACAGAACTTTGTATTCTAGGAGAGGGAATTGGTTTGGGAAGTGCTCCAGAAGTAGTGACCTGAGGTTTGATGTGATGTTTAGAGGTCAAGTTCAGTTGGCTAGGAGAATTTTTAGGTTAGTCTTGTCTTCTTTCTTTTGGGCATATTGAAGACAGATGAGAATCGGAAGAGTACCAGTGAGGTGACTTCTGATAAATAGGTTCCTGATCCAAAATCCTGATTGCAATTAGGGTGCAAGAGCAAATCCATATACATATAGGAAACAGTTCAACTGGGAAGATCACCTACTCAAAATAACCTCAGCATCACCAAACCAGACCAAATCTAACCATAGTTTCTTGCAGGGAGTGCTGTTTTGTGGTAATTTCATTTAATCAGGAAACATGAAAATGTATCATATTGTATAGCAAAGGGGAATTTCATTAGCAGATGAAATTAAAATGGTTAATCTGATGATTTGAAAACAAAAATTTCTGAATGACCTAAGCAGACATGCCTCGATATTTCTACGGAGAAATTGCAAGCAAAAGAGGTCAGAGTGATGCCGTGGGAAAAGATTGAGACACAAGTTTCAGGCTTTGAAAATAAAAGAAAGGCAGGAGCCAGGGAATCTAGGCAGCCCTAAGAAGCTGGCCAAAAGAAGAAAACAAAACTTTCTCTCCATCCTGAAGAAGAAATGCAGTTGGCAGTCTCCAGATGTCAGTCCAGAAGACTCACATTTAACTTCTTCCCTCCCTCCCAAACTGTAGAACAGAAAAATCTGTTTTCATTTAAGCCCTTAAATTTGTGGTCATTTGCTAGAGGAGGCACAGAAAATGAATACCAGCAGCTGGAGAAAGGTGGGCACTAAAGAACAGGATAGAAAGTCATTCTCAAAGCAGCTATAGATAGGGCTTAAGGGTAAAACTAATACCACATTCCTTAGACGAACATCATTTCTAGAACAAAGGTGGATAGAGCCTGCATTTAGAAATGGTCCAGGAAAGAACTAAAGGATACATAAAGTTAGATGAATGAGTTTCTGATAACAATGGCAGAGGAACAAACTTTGATATCATTTTGCCTGAACTAAACCCCACCTGAATCATTTCCAATTAATAAAAACAATTTTTCTGGTAAACCACAGTATATGAATATCTGAAGGGTTAAATATAATGTGTGTGTGTGTGTGTGTGTGTGAGAGAGAGAGAGAGAGAGAGAGAGAGAGAGAGAGAGAGAGAGAGAGAGAGAGAGAGAGAGGAGAAAGAGATTTGAGGGTTGATGCATGTGCTGGAAAGACTTATGACTAAAAAATAATTGACACCATCTTATTTTCATGATTGTGGTTATCTGTTCCTGACAATTAAATTTTTCATTGCAAATTTCAATGTAAATATCAGGGAACAAAAATACTTTTTCTGGTAGTAGCTCAAAATATTAAGTTTAAATATTAAATATTAAGATTAAATTGTCCTGAACAAGTTGTATTATCTAAAAAAATGATTGACTTTATGGTCAGATGTAACTCCTACTATTCAGAGAAAAAATAGCACACAATAATTAGATAAAAATTCTTAGCTATTAAATGTGGTAAGCAAGATCAATAAAATATTGACCCGCATTTTCTTGATTCTGAAGTCAATAAACACAATCCCCAACTCAGAAGACTTTGTATTCACCCACTGCTAACAATTCTTCTGAAAGCAGAATTAAAAACAATCAAAAAGAATAAATAATTCAAATTTTGATAAATAGTTCAGACTTGCGAAGGGCCAAGACAAAAATTGCATTATTTCAATTTATTGAAGAAGACTATTCAATAATATTTTCTATGTATTAAAACAGGCTTTGGTAGTGGTCTAAAATTAAGCAAACAATATTAATTTAGCAAATGATTATTTACCCATAGAATAACTCTCAGATGATGTGAAAATTCAAAACTTTACTAAGTTCTTTGCAGATTTTAACTCTTCTGTATTTAATAATTTCCATCCCAAAGTTTGGTATTCCCTATTTGAAGTCATATATTATATTCTACATGCAAAATAGCCCAATTTTAAAGGTTCACTTACTCTTAGGAAAGCTGAAGCAAGAATCTAGAAACAGTTCATCCTTTGTCTTGCGTGTCCTGGAGGGGAATCACATTCCTTTTGGGTCACTCCTACAACATGCTTTTTAATTCCATGTTTATTGTGAACAGTTTCGTTTTAGACTGATTTCCCAAAAGGATTGTGGTTGAAATTCCGTCTGGCTGCCAAAATCTGCTCGCCTCACATCGCGATGTCTTTTCCAGTTTCTCCGTTTCTTTGTCTCCCCCCCCACCCCCCCCCACCCCCCCCCACCCCCAGTTCCTCAGCAGGGAGTTCAGAGCTGCAGATGGCTGACTGGGCATATCAAAACATTGGGAACTATCAAATCAAAGAGCAACGAGTTATTTTCAATTAGCTATTTTTTTTTCTCTCTCCAAGGCTCCAACAGGAGAGTTGATTTCCAAACATCATATCTTAAAGAGAAGAAAGAAAACAGTCAGTTTAGACAAAAGATTTTTAAATGATGGCTAAAAAAAAAAAAAAGTAAGTCAGAAAGTTGCTCAAATCTTCCACTGAGATTTAATTCTAAAATTCTGGAATTGAAAGTCTGGAAGTATTTTAATTTTTGCTCCCCAGGAGAACAAAATGAACTCTGAATTTTCATCTGCATCTCAGTTTCATGGCATGCAGAAAAGCCTCAGTGTCTTTGCTAAAAATGAAAACAATATAATTGTGGCTGGGATAGAGCTCAGGTAGGGAAAATTTAGGATTGAGGATCAAGGATCTATCTAGGTTGGAACTCTGGCATCATGCAGATGAGAAAGAGAGAGAAAATGTGAGAAAAGAAAGAAAAAGAAAGAAAAGGAAAGAAAGAAAGAAAGAAAGAAAGAAAGAAAGAAAGAAAGAAAGAAAGAAAGAAAGAAAGAAAGAAAGACAGAAAGAAAGAAAGAAAGAAAGAAAGAAAGAGAGAGAGAGAGAGAGAGAAAGAAAGAAAGAAAGAAGGAAAGAGAGAAGGAAAGAAAGAGAGAAAGAAAGAAAGAGAGAAAGAAAGAAAGAAAGAGAGAAAGAGAGAGAGAAAGAAAGAAAGAAAGAAAGAGAGAGAGAGAAAGAAAGAAAGAAAGAAAGAAGAAAGAAAGAGAGAAGGAAAGAAAGAAAGAAAGAAAGAAAGAAAGAAAGAAAGAAAGAAAGAAAGAAAGAAAGAAAGAAAAAGAAAGAAAGAAAGAAAGAAAAAGAGAAAGAAAAAGAGAAAGAAAGGAGGAAGAGGAAATATGAGAGGGAGGAAGGAAGGAGGGAGGGAGGAATACGAAAGAAAGAAAGAGGAAGGAAGAAAGGAAAGAAGGAGGGGGAAGGAAAGAATAAGGAAAGAACGAAGGGAGGGAGGGAGGAATAAGGAAGGAACGAAGGAAGGGAAGGAAGGAGGAAGGAAGAAAGGGAGGAAGGAAAGAAGAAAGGAAGGAAGGAAAGAAGAAAGGAAGGAAGGAAGGAAGGAAGGAAAGAAGGAAGGAAGGAAGGAAGGAAGGAAGGAAGGAAGGAAGGAAGGAAGGAAGGAAGGAAGGAAGGAAGGAAGGAAGGAAGGAAGGAAGGAAGGAAGGAAAAAGTCAAAGTACCCGCACCTGCAGCTGGGGATGTAGTGCAGATGTAGAGCACATGTCTGGCATGTGTGAAGCCAGTGGTTTGAATTCCGGAATTGCAAAAGCCCAAACAAAGAAAATAACCCTCAAAATATGACAAACCCTTATGTATTATTCTCAAGACCCAGAGGCTTCTGGTTTCTGCAGCAGGTTCCAGAGAACAAACTTCCTGTAAGCAATCACTGTTTTTTAGGCATGTGCTGCTTTCCATAGTTTTTCAAAAATGTTTTTTAAGGGACGGGATGGGACATGATCCCCACCATGCTCATTTTTGAGGATAAGGCAGTTGCAAAATTTCATTGGTTTTGTCTTTGGCTGAAGATGAAAGGTGAACATTACACCTCTTCTGCTGCTGTCCTCCAGCTTAAGCACTTCACATCCTAAATATGCAATTGCAAGGAAAACAGGCACTTTCTTCAACCCACAAATGTCTCCATGTCTCCTGATTTTCTTACCTCTCTCTGATGCCTTTCACATTCAGTGCCTCACAGTGTGAATGCAGAAATCTGTATCCTACTTAGAATGCACAGGGCAAGCGAAGTAGAAACAAACCAAGCTTCATGCAGGAGATTGTCAAGCCAAAACAGCAGCAACAAAGGCTAGGCTTGTTTCTACACATTTGCTGCAGCTAGTCAAAGACTCAAAGTGTTGTCATGAATCACATCGCCCGAAGATGTGTTGGGAAAATTTTTTTCTCATCACTTTATCCCTAGAAGGAGTTTGTATCCAGAATCCAATATATATATTCTTTACCCTGGCTGGCTTTCTTCTTTGAGGGGTTTTGATCTTGGTCCACATCCAGTAGTTGCTTGGGTCTCTGTGCTGGCAAGTTCCACCTGGTGGTTTGGGGAAAATGAGCTCGGTTCATTCTCTGGTTCTTCCAGATGTGTTTCATATTTCAATCCAAGTGTCCTCTGCCTTCACAGACACTTCATCTCTGTAGTTCTCTTTTTAACAAATTGCCTTCACTCATTTGATTCAACATTTTCCTAATCTTCTGTCTTCACTTTTCAAATATAAGTTTAGAATCAGTTTACCTTTTTTTTTTAATTTTTTAAAAGGTCCTGGCGGGATTTCCAAATTGCAAGACACGGGCATGATAGCATCAATTTAGAGAGCTAATGCATAGCTTACTGTTGGAGAGCATGCGTCACTTCTAAATCACTTATGCAACTTATGAGTAGGCATTAAAATATATCTACTCATAAAACATTCTATGCATGGAGGGTGTGGTCCAGAGAATTGAAATTCATCACCCAGATTCATGTGGCTGAAAAATAAGCAAAAGAAAGACCCACATTATTTTTTTATTTTCTTTTTTCTTTTCAATTACTTTATATAAACACTGTGGTTACAAGATTGTACATATTATAGTTGGGGTTGGTTCTTTTTTCCCCACAGCTACAAAGTTGTTCAGGACTGAGTTTCCATCATACAATGGCCAACATCCTTCACCAGCGTGCATTTCCTGTTTCCAGTGTACCCATTTCTTCCCACCCTCCCCACTGCCTGCATCTGGGAAGGTATTTTTTTTCCTTTCACTTTCTCTCTCATTCTCTCTATCTTCATTATTTTTTTTCCTTTTGGACACTATGATTTGCAATATTGTTACTGAAGTGGTACCAGGCAAATCACTTTATCTCCTTTCAGAACCGAGTTCTTGTTCAGAGTGATTATTTCCAACTCTTCCTGTCATGGTAGACCAGATTATTTCTGGCCTGTGATCTACACTGATAGTTGTATATGCCTCTGATTATAGTATTTCCTCCCCCACCCTCACTGGACATGTCCATTTTTTCCAGTTTCCTCTCTTTTGCTTCCTTTATTCTTGGCACTAATGACGATTTCATGTGTTGTGTTTGTATGGAGTGGAAACCTCCCTTTTCAAGTCTTTCCTGGAATGGAATACTTGGCATGGGGGTCCTGTGTGTGTGGGGACAGTCTTCATCACTGTGGGCAAAGGCCTAGCAGACCCCGGTTTTGAATTGAGAGCTGGTAGAAGTGGCTGATGAGAGGCAGAGTCAGATTTCTATTCCCCAGGCCCTTCTCTGTTCTTGCAATTCATTTTCCACCACCTAGTGAACAACACCTTTTATTAAATGTTTTCCTAATTGTTTTTAAAAACATGTAAATTTGCTGCAAAGATATACTACGGGTTTGGGGAGCATGCCTTGCATGCAGCCAACCTCTGCTCACTAGCACAAGTTACCACCAAAAACCTTTGGTAACTCAAATGTTCCACATTTAACCATCAGCCAGGTTGGGCTAAGAGCTATTTGAAGAGGCCTTTGGGCCTTAGAGCACTTAAAAAGCTGTCCAAGTGCTTATATTCTATATATTTGCTCCTATTTTATAGTTTTTTTAAATTTTGCTATTTACACATTTTTTATTTTTGTTTTTTGCTTGTTTGGGGTTTTTTTTTTTTTGGGGGGGGGGGAGTGGGGGGACCTGGCGGCACTCAGGAGTTACTCCTGGCTCTATGCTCAGAAAGCACTCCTGGCAGGCTCGGGGGACTATATGGGATGCCAGGATTCGAACCACCGTCTTTCTGCATGCAAGGCAAATGCCCTACCTCTGTGTTATCTCTCTGGCCTCTATTTAAACATTCTTTGATGGATTTTTCCCCCCCAATTTTGGGGATATATTTTTCTCTATTGTCTCTTCTTTTTTTTTTTTTTTGGTTCCTCTTGCCCTTTCCTCTTTGTTTCATCTAGAAAGTTCTGGATAAATATTGACATGCTATGTTATTCTACTAGTGACCTAGTGATTATTTTCAACTGTTGATAAACTCCTTTGATTTTACCTTTTCCCAAAAAAGCAAAAAGTCACTCAGTAACCTGCCCTATCTTCACTTCATCCCAACCTAGCAGAAAAAGTCCTTCCACCTATCTGACATGAAAACTTTAGCTCTGTTCTTACTAACTGCAATGTTGGACATAGAACTTTCCTGGAAGCCTAATTTTCTTACTTATAAAACAAAAGGGTTATTCAGCCTTATGAAAATTAAGATTGGGAAAGGGAAAAGAGGGATTAAAAGAAACCACAAGTATTAATTATTTAACAGTAATATCTCATGCTTAGTATAGAACAGCAGTTACGTATTTCTTTATAACTTTACTCAAATTGATAAATATTTAAAAATTATGAGTCCTAATGAGTAGGAAATGTGTTGCTACTTTGATGACTTATTATATAGTTGATGGGTTACTCTGTTAAGCTTATTTTAGTACTTTTCTCTTTTAGATAACTGCCAACTTTTAGACTAATCTATCAATCTATCTCTTTCCATTCATATTTCTATTAGAAGATTCTTCCAGGATCTTTGTTTATCTTCTTAATTTGACTCTGACTAAAAATAATGCCTTAAATTTTTTCAGCTTAAGCATAGCCTTTTGCATTTAGTTTTCAGCTAAATATTCTTAATAACTTTCATTCTCTCTCTCTTTCATCTGAGGTATTTTGTTTTCTTGTCTGGGATATTTTAAGATTTCCCTCTTTAACCACCAGGGTATGAAATTTCCTGACAACAGAGCTTAGATTTAGGTGTTTGGTTTTCTTTTCCTGTGTGATACTTTGGGGTCACTTCACCCATCAAAGAACTCACAGCTGTTTATAAGTTCTGAGAAATTTTCAGTGAATAGCTTTTGTCAAGTGTTACTTCTCACCCAGTCTTTCTATTCTAACTGAAATGGGAAACTTTACAGTATCACTCCAGTTACTCCCTTCTTAGTGGCCTGGATTTTGGTAGAAGACACAGACTTCTCTCTCTCCCTGCTTCTCCTTCCATTCCTCACTTCCCCTATTCCTACTCCACTGCTAGTCATGCTGAGCTAGATTTGTTTTGAATGAATTTATGCTATGTTCTCCTTTACCTCTTTTGACTCTCTCAATCCAACTGTCTTTCTCTCCTGACCTTCTTAGAATAACTACAAATCTGCTTTATTCTTATTTGACCTGCTTATTTAATCTAGCTTTAACTTTTCTCTTTCAGGAGACATCCTGGACCTCCTTCCAAGTGTGTTGTTGAATCCTCCACTGCAAGAAAGCCCCACAACACATGATAGCACTTTACAGTATTTTAAACAGATTGTACTGAGTCCATCATAGACAGTAAATATCAGAAACCTACAGAATCTTTCCTCACTAAAAGCATCACAGCTTGGAATGTGACTAGAAGATGCTCACTTCATAGATTTTGAGTTTTAAATGTTAATTTATACTAATGAAATGGCAAAGTGAGACAATAATGTTATTTAATTTTTATAGAACTATGATTGGATGATATCCAACATGAGTTTTGGTGGTCAATGCTAGGTTTTATTGAAGATGGTGTTTAGAAGAGGAAGTGAAAAGGGAAACAGATGGCACAATGCTTTTGGGCTGGAACAGCTAGTTTGGGGGAGAAATTTGGAGAGACATTTAGATGAATTCCAAGACAAAAAGACAGCCTTGGCAAGGAGATAAGAAAAGAGGTGTAAATGAAAATTAAGATATGAAAATATGAAGAAACAGTTCACTTCCTGGCCAGAGAGATAATACTACTTGTGTTGAGTACAGCAGACCCAGCTTTGATTTCCAGACCATATATGGTCTCCTGAGCACCGTCAAGAGCTAGTCCTGAGCACAAAACCAAGGGTAGACTCTGGACACAATTTGAATTTGGCCTAAAACAAAACAAAACAATACAGTTACCTAAGAGCTGTGAAGTAGGAAGCAAATTCTAAAACTACACCAACAGATGTTCTAGACACTGGTACACGATAGGGCATCTTGAATGAACTTCCAGGACACTCGATATTTACCTTCATCTGTTAGAAACCCTGGAGTCATTCCCAACCCTGTGTGAAGTTGTAAATAACTTTCTTTCCACCAATAAGTCTGTTAAGTTTGAAGCTCCCTCAAAGAAAGAAAGGCTGTGAGACTTGCTTATGAACTGATGGTTCAATCTAATGTATTTTTAAAAGTTATTCCTGGATAACCAACCACTCTTTGGTGACTCAGTAAAGGTAATAAGAATTATTGAAAACATTGATTATTTAAGATGAAAAAAATGTGGGCCCGGAGAGATAGCTCAGCGGCATTTGCCTTGCAAGCAGCCAATCCAGGACCTAAGGTGGTTGGTTCAAATCCCGGTGTCCCATATGGTCCCCCCCGTGCCTGCCAGGAGCTATTTCTGAGCAGACAGCCAGGAGTAACCCCTGAGCACCGCTGGGTGTGGCCCAAAAACAAAAACAAAAACAAAAAAAAGATTTAAAAATGTTTAAATTATAAAAGGGGGAAAATTAATTTTAGAATAAACAGAATTACTCAAACTTAGAACACTACCATAAAACAATACAAAAGTAGTAATAAAAAATCTATGTAGATTGACAAGTGTGTTGACAGATTTTAAATCATTTTAAAAGTAATTTTTTTAATTTTAGAAAATACCTTTTTTCCTTGTGCATAATTGAGTTATTTTTGGTTCCAGTGTTGAATTTATAGAACTCATTGGGTTTATACAAATTTCTCCCTTTGATTTTCTTTGCCTTATATAAATTTAATCTTAGATTGAGGACTCTAGAAAACTCTTTAGTTATGATCACATCATTACAAACTCTAGGTAGATTTATGGTAGATTTATATAGACTTCACTGGCCTCATCAGGTTTGACAGAGGTAAATACTACTGACTCTTTGTTTCCAACTTTTGTTGACAGCGGAGGATTAGCTCAGAGTACTACACTAAAAATGTCTTTATCTCAGAACAGAATCTTTAAGAAGAAATAGTAAGATTTTTAGCTCCATCTCTATTATTGCCTTGGAAAAATAGGCACAATTCATACGTTTTTGCTAATAATCTTTTCTGTATCTGATTTTCATATTTTTGATCTCTATGTATTCTATTTCTATAACCTCTTACCAAAATTATTTATTGACTATTAAGTAGCTTAGGTGGGCATTACTTTTATAAAATATTCAATGAGAATTCAAAAAAAAACTATTTTCCGTGACTTAAAAGCATTATTTTTAATAGGCAAGCATTATTTTTCAAAATCAACCCTTGGAGTACATTTGTGGGTAAGTTTTATGGTTTACTTAGTATTAAAGATTCAAAACTGAAGAAAAAAATGTTGGTCTAGTTATTTTTTTTAGTTTATCATTTTGGCAAACAAATATAATGTGAATATAAAAGAAAATTGTACAATTCCGTCCAACTATTTAACCATGCTGAAATCTTTGCTCCCTCAACAGTCACAAAATGAATGAATCAAATATAACAAAAGTGAATTCAAATGGAAATAAAAACAAATATCCAGATGCCAGACATGGAACAAGAAAACAAAGTTAAAATAAGATTGCTTTTTAAAGCAGCAATTTTAGGTGGTTTGGCAAAGGATTATTGATAAGCCAGCTAAATGGGGTTAGATGGATAAAATAGACTCAAGATTCAATTAAAACCTGCATGTTCTCTTTTATAGTTATTTCTGAAACCACTACTAATATATTAGTATGTTTACTTACCCTTTAACTTAAATTCTTACTCTTAAACCAAAGAGTATTTAGATGGCAGAAAATAGTAACTCGATAAGTGAACTACATAAAGCTCGACCCTGTAGAGTAATGATGATAATGCTTATTGTATTTGGAGGGTTGGTGTTGGCAGGTTAAACACAATGGAAATTAAGATATCATGAGGCTGGAGTAATGGCACAGCTGTAGGGCATTTGCCTTGCTCCTGGTAGACCCAGGATGGACCACGGTTCAATCCCCCCCCACCCCGTATCCCATATGGTCCCCAAGCTAGGAGCGATTTCTGAGCACATAGCTAAGAGTAACCCCTGAGCATCACTGGGGATAGCTCAAAAACCAAAAAACCAAACCAAATAAACAAACAAAAAACAAATAAAAATAACCCAGATATCAAACAGCAATTAGATAGTGAGAAAAAAAGAGACATGATCAGAGCCGAGTTCTCTATCTCATTTAATAATCTAAGTTAGGGGCTTTGTATTTTAGATATAAACACAGACAATACCTCTCTATTCCACTAATACATGCCTGATTCCTGACCCTGTTATCTCTTGGCCACCTCTTCTTCTTTTATTTCTTTTTCTTTTTATTTATTTATTTATTTATTTATTTATTTATTTATTGTATTTTATTTTGGGTCCACACCTGGTGATGCTCAGGAATTACTCCTGGCTATGTGTTCAGAAATCGCTCCTGGCTTGGGGGACCATATGGAATGCTGGAGGATTGAATTGCGGTCTGTCTTAGGTTAGCATGTGCGAGGCAAACACCCTACCACTTATGCCACTGCTCTGCCCTGGCCAACTCTTCTCTACTACTCCCTTCTATTCCTTTCTTTGTGTTTAGTAAAATAAGATCTTAAAAATAGCTACCTCTCCAAAAGGTAATGTTGTCATCTTAGGCGGTGTAATTTTATTAAGCAGCAAATTTATTCTCATCTTCAGTGAACATGTGACCCTATGTATGATCACAAGGATCCCTGAACACCACCTGGGGCTATTCCTGAGTAGAAGACCTGATCACATCATGACTCAAATGCGAATCCCAATTTGCATTCATACTTTCACTTTAAGCCTACCAATTAACACATCATATTTTCCCAATCTAAATTTCACTGCCTTTAAGACTACACCAACACCTTTCAGATCATAGTGCCAGGGGGCCGGGCGGTGGCGCAAAGAGGTAAGGTGCCTGCCTTGCCTGCGCTAGCCTTGGACGGACCGCGGTTCGATCCCCCGGTGTCCCATATGGTCCCCCAAGCCAGGAGCGACTTCTGAGCACATAGCCAGGAGTAACCCCTGAGCGTTACCGGGTGTGGCCCAAAAAACAAAAAAAAAAAAAAAAAAAAAAAAAGATCATAGTGCCCTGGGCTTCCATGTTAAAAAAAAACACAACTCTCCCCATTTCTCAGAAAACACCCCTGAGCACTACTGGGTATGGTCATAAACTCCCAATAAATAAATGAATAAATAAAATTTATTTTCTTCACCTCAGATGTTTGAACAGCTTAAATGACACAATTTTCTTCCTAACAGCAAGTAAAGTGAAAATGGATGATGTTTTGTTGGCCCATTGGAGAAATGAGATTCCATGATAAACTTGGCTTTGCCATCTATCTGAGTTGTTAAGAATCCAGGACAGAAATGGAGACTGGCTTCGATAGTCTGGCATGGTTTTTCTGATCAGGACTCAAATAGGTCTTTCTTTAGGGCTGCCCTAGCACAGAAGCTGACACTAGACCCAGATGTAGACTATGTTCACTCCCCAAACCAGATGAGTTAAGCAGCTCTTGGATTTCTTGATGAATCTTAAGGGTGTGTACTAACAGTGGTCTACTGTTCATTGCTTGCTAATTATCCCAGGTGCCTATAAGTTTTATTCCTAAGTTTAGTTCTTTCTTGTTTGTTTGTTTTGGGGACACCCCCGGCGGTGCTTAGGGGTGATTCCTGGCTCTGCACACAGAAATTGCTCTTGGCAGGTTCAGGGGATCATGTAGGATGCTGGGAATTGAACCCAGGTTTGTCCCGGGTTGGCCAAGTGCAAGGCAAACGCCCTGCTGCTATGCTATCACTCCAGCACTCCTAAGGTTAGTTCTAAGAACTTTATCATTAAGGGCAGGTCCTTGAGCTTCTACTGACCTTATTCATTTTAGCTCCATGAGTTGCTATTTTGTTTGGATCAGCCCATGCTTTCTCTTCTGTCTTCAATATTAGTACTGTATAGCATCAATGTGATGTGCCATTACAAGGGAGACTTGTTTTACATTCAAATCCTCTCTGAATAAAATGCATAAGAAACTGGTTTGTTGAGTTTGAGCTACCTTTGGTAGCATGACAAAATTAGATTGGGATTTTTTCCTGTCTGAGATGAACTGGGCTAGCTCTTTTCCAATATGCTGATAGAAAAGAAAGTATTTTCAATATCAACTTTTTAGTAGTAGTTGTTGCAATACAGCCCTTGATGGGGTTGACTGATGGAGGGATGGAGAATGAGACCTTTCTTCTCCACCTAGAACCACGAGTCTGTTACCCTGTTCAACCAGTTGTTCTGAGGTGAATGCGGTGGGTAGAAAGTTAACAGGCAGTCAGGCTTCTGAAGAAAACAGTTTTTATTCCGTGAAAGAGGCTGAAGCCAAAAAGCCCCAGAATCAGCCCCAGGAAAAAAGCCCCTTGTCTTCCACAGGCCCTTGCTTTTATATATCAGAATGAGGAACCACCCTAGGGTGGGATCAAAATGTCAGGTCACACCCTAGTGTAGGGCACAATCACAGATCAGGGTAGGATCAGTAACATAACAATCTCATAGAAATGTTTACATACACAACAATTCCCCTGTTTATAGTAAGCAAACATTAATAATATACACAAGTAAGTAATATTGTCTATAATTATTAAAGGAAAAATACGTCATAATAAAAGAGCGGCTGTTTGCATAAGCGCATCACAGGAAGATGTAAAGAAAAACTTCTAACCTGATACCTGAAGGTCTCCTCAGAGGCCTAGGGATGGCACCCCCAAAAAACTGCATTTTGAAGCTGCCCAGTGAGTAAACTCTGGCTGTGGGGGTCGCCATCCAATAAGATGAGCTCTCTGGCCTGCGGAAGCTCAGCCCTGCTGTGCCTTTGATCACTCTGAGGATTTCAAGGGAAACTTCTCTTGTGCCTGTCTCTGTTTCTGAATACCTGAAGGTCTCCTCAGAGGCCTAGGGAGCGCACCCCCCAAAAAACTGTCAACTAGAGGCAGCAGAAGAGCGGCTCCGCTTTGCTTCGTGGCCTCGCACTCTTTCTAACCAATAAACCTCACCACAACACGCAGGAAAAAACACACTACAAGCGTGACAATGGGGAAACCTTGCAGGCAAACACCATGCACAGAAAATGAAGATGAAAGCTCGGATGACCTAATAAATTCCAACCACCTGATTAACCTCTCGGATAAGGAACTTAAAATAGCAATATGGAAGATGTTTGTAGAACTCAAAGAAAGCATAGATCGATCTGAACAGAACACAAAGAAAGAAATCGGAAAACTCCAAACTGAAATAACAGATCTGAAAAACACGGTAGCTCAACTGAAAACCTCAATGGATGGCCTCGCCAACAAGGTAACAGCAGCTGAGGAGAGAATCGGAGTACTGGAAGATGTGATGCAGAAAAACTCAACACAGCAGAAAAAATTGGAAAAGAACCTTAAGACAAACGAACAGGCAATAGAAAAAGTACTCAAGGAATGCGAACAGATGAAAATAGAAGTCGTTGATAAACTCAACAGAAACAACATAAGAATCATTGGAGTCCCAGAGACCCAGGTAGGAGATCTCCAGGAAGAATCAACTATCAAAGACATCATCAAAGAGATACTCCCAGAGTTAAAGACTACATGCAATCAAATCCTGCATTCCCGAAGAGTACCAGCTAAAAGAGACCCAAAGAAAAACACCCCAAGAAAAACTTCTAACCTAAGCACAGGGTGTCTAAAACAAGAAATATTTGTCAAGGAATCAACTACAAGCTCCAGAGATGTTATATCTACGATGTACTAGATGAAGAATTCCAAGTAATATCTTCCTTGGAAAAGCAGATGGAGAATCTGAAATTCAATGATCAAGGATCTAGTAGGTAATGGGAAGCTCCCAGGGCAATCTGAAAGCCCATATATAAGAGATCCTTCGACGAGATGCTAGAAAGGCTGAGTAGCAGGCGAGATGAAGCACATTTTCTTTTCTTTTCTTTTCTTTTCTTTTTGTTGTTGTTGTTGCTGTTGTTGATTTTGTTTTTTTTTTTGGGGGGGGGTCACACCTGGCAGCACTCAGGGGTTACTCCTGGCTCTATGCTCAGGAATCGCTCCTGGCAGGCTCAGCTCAGGGGACCATATGGGATGCGAAGATTCGAACAACCACTGACCTTCTGCATGCAAGGCAAACGCCTTACTTCCATGCTAACTCTCTAGCGTGAAGCCCATTTTTCATTCAAGTCCAGGTAGACCAGAAAGCCCATCTTTGAGGGCAGTGAATTAGGCCCTTATTTTGGTGGAAGAGGCACATACCCCCTGCACAGTTGGGAGCCTTGCAGTGATGATCAATAGGTATCTGAACTTAATCTGAGTTCTTAATCCTGGCAAAAGTTCATATGAGGTCTGAAATTGATGTACCAAGTACGGCTGATTTTTTTTTTTAGATGGGAGCTTAAGTCACAAATCAAAACAAAATGTTTAAGGCAGAGAACCTCCCTGTGTAAATAAACAACTTGAGGGTCCATCCAAAATGGATAGAACCTCCTTTTAAACCTAGTATTTTTGCCTATGATGCACCCACGCAAAAAAAAAAAAAAAAAAAAAAAACCCTGAGAACAAACAAAAGTATCATTTAGGGAATTATAGACAACAATATTTAACCCACTAACCTAAAGTCAAGAAAGCAAAACCCTGAGGTAATACAACATCATTTCCTAAGAGTAAAAACTAAAATGGAAAAACATTAATTACAACAGTCAAAAGAAGTGTAGAATCAAATTCAAAGGATTACAATTATAAGAAAATTACAAAAGGTGAAATTTTTACAGAGTCCAATACCAATCTGTAAATATGAGGGGTCTGAAACTCCTAAAAGACCGGCAAAAGACACTTGATGGATCTGGAAAAGCAGGTTGCAGCCTGGTACAGAAGATAACATCAAGCTGAATGAAGAAGGAAGGCCAGAACAGGCATCCAGGCAAGGGCCTTCACTTCTTTAATTGCCACTGTTGGGACATCCCCAAGAGTTACATCATTGCCATCATGAGTGGGCTGGGCTTCTGCATTTCCTTTGGGATTCGGTGCAATCTTGGGGTAGCCATTGTAGAAATGGTCAACAATAGCACTGTGTATGTGGATGAAAAACCAGAAATTCAGATAGCACAGTTTAACTGGGATCCAGAGACTGTGGGTCTTATTCATGGATCTTTTTTCATGGATCTTTTTTCTGGGGTTACATTGTGACACAAACTTCAGGTGGCTTCATTTCCAACAAGTTTGCAGCAAACAGGGTACAAAACTCCAACAGTCATGGATTTCTTTCTCAGGCCGAGATCAGGAGGCTTGTAGTTGTGGGTGAAGGAGATGATTTGCACATGTGAAGGAAATCCTGAAAATTAAATGTTAAGGACTAGGAAGAGAAAGCGAAGGATAAGGAAAACTAAATTGGGGAAGATAAAGTTAGGGAAAAGGGAACTATATACAAAATATGCAAAACAGACAGACACAGAACAAGACATACACATACAGACTTCACAAAAAATATGGCCATAACACTCACTCATACCAAAAAATATTTGTTGGAAAGGATCCAAAATAGAGCAAAAGAAAAAAATTCAGCTGAATCAACAAAAAGCGCTGTAAAATGTAATAGCCGGCAAACTGTTGGATGAATCATTTCAAATTCAAAACAAAAAAATTTTAATGGCAGAGCAGACCAGATCTGAAAGAGAATCTCATGCACAAAACAAACATGGAAAACTCTACTAAGTGTATAACAGTATATATACAAAGTTACTGTATAACAGTAACTCTATGATAGTCAATCATAGGTGAGAAGCACTGTGAAGAGTCTACCTAAAAAGAATCGTTATGTCAGCATTATGAATTCATTTCCATCTTAAGACCTAAATTGAGGGAAATAAAGCAATGATGTTAGAATAAAAAGAGTGAAAGTTGTTAAATGAGTATACCTAAAAAAGAAAAACAACATTAATATGATGAGAAATTTTTCTTTCAGGTGAACTTTAAGTAAATTAAATTATAAGATTTCATGATTTACTGTGACCAAGAGCAATAATAAAATTAAGACATAAATCCACCATACAAGGAAATGCATTGGGGTACAATCATTTTCAATCCTAGTCATTGATCATGCCTCTAGAAAGAATCATGGAGCATTAATAGCAACCAATAAGGAAGTGAAATGATTATCTGGTGTTTATTGTAGGTCTCTAAGAAATATAAAACAGGATGTATACTTCTGTGTTTTTCAACAAGGTATTAGGGACTTTTTGATGTTCTTGTCATTGAAATTGATCCAGTATTGTTTAGCAGCAATTTTACAGTATGAAGTACAGTGTCCATAGTGAACTTTACCATAATGGTTTGACACTAATGATAAGTTGTATTTCTTTTTTTTTTGATAATAAAATAAGTTTATTTTAATCAAGAGTCTCTTGTTTCATCTGTATGGCAAAGATCTCACATGAGACGTTTAACCTCTATATTTCCCATAATCTCCTCTAGTACCCACATTTAAAAGGGCCAATGTAGTTCTCATGAAAAGAAATTACAACTAATCTAGATACTCTACAGGTAGCATTTCTAAAGTGAAATCAGCACATTTCTAAAGTTGTATTTTTTAATCTTGCTTTTATTCTCTGAAGTGAATTCTACTAAATTGAGGTCTTCTAAAGGAAAATCCACATAAGTGTGCAATTCTTTTTATTTGTTTGCCATCAAAAGCAAAACGTTTCAAGTGTATTATTAGTACTGGTGGCAGTTTCCATAAATATGTTTTCTTTGAAAAATCCCTTCTAGTGTTGCAGCTGTTGCACTGAACTTTGTTGTTATCCCTTAACTCTTCTTCTTTAAAAAATTCAAAGAGATGGGGCCGGGCGGTGGCGCTAGAGGTAAGGTGTCTGCCTTGCCAGCGCTAGCCTACGACGGACCGCGGTTCGATCCCCCGGCTTCCCATATGGTCCCCCAAGCCAGGAGCGACTTCTGAGTGCATAGCCAGGAGTAACCTCTGGGTGTGGCCCAAAAACCAAAAAAAAAAAAAAACCAAAAAAATAAAATTCAAAGAGGCATTCCAGAGAGAGATGAACAAACGTCTCATAAACCTCAGACTTTTTGGTGGCATGTGAGACACTGTAGTATAGATTTGAATTGTCCTTGAAAGAGATCATAAATAATAGATTTGTAAGCCTTTTGGTGTTCTGGACTAAATTATTCATAATTTTCATTTTCCATCAGATGTACAGTTTTAATCTGTCAGACTTACAGTAAGCAAATCCTGATGTAGTCCCTCTATTAGAAACATCAGTAGTTCATGTGGATCCTGCTGATTGTGTCCAGCAAACTGGTCATTAAGTATACCAATTGTTACTTTGAAGCTTTCAGGATTAATATATCTATGATATTCATTTCCCATGGTTTTGATGAGCCAACCAAATTCTTCGGCTAATTTACCTTCAGGACCCATTGGATTTTTCCTGTTAATATCCTTTTTATAATCATCTTGATGAAAATGCTGAGTCAAGTCTAAAATATTATACAGGTATTGCAATATTGAGTTCATGTAGCAAGAATTTCCTATATTTTGGAACCCTGTTAAGACAGGTTCCTGACTTTCCTTTTGCATCCCGGAATGTAAGAGTTTATCACTACTGTCAGTCTCGCTCAATGTATGGTGTGTGATAGTTAAATCCTTGTTCCCTGCCGTGGAGACCTCAGCAATGTTACTGTTGTTAGTTTCTTGAGTATTCTGTATTTGATCTGAAGGGGAGTTTATAGTCTGAACATAATCATTTGTGCTAGCCTGATTTCTAACAAGGCATAATTGGACCCAAAATTTCTTGGGAGGGTTGTCATTTGTAGAAACTTAGGCATAACCCCTTCCTCTCAGGAGAAGATATCCAGCTATCCATTTTTCATCCTCCTTGATCCAAATGGGTACATGGGTTGTCTCTTGTCTCTGAATATCTTCTTTAAAATGTCTTTTCCCTGCTGTGTAACTTTCCTCTTGGGGTAAGTTTAAGTAATTTAATGTGATAAGAGTCAAAGATAGCAACTAACTTGGAGATAAGCCTCTTTTTCTATTTTTTTTGTAATTGAGTTTTAAAGGTTCTGTGAGCCCTTTTCACAATGGCCTGTCCACAACAATTGTGAGGAATTCCCTTCCAATGTCTTATCTGCCATTCTTTACAAAAAAAAATTCAAAAGTTTTGATAATATAGGCTGGCCCATTATCAGTTTTTTATAGAATACGAAATACCCATCACAGAAAAACATTGTAAAAGAAACCTACAAATAGCCTTAGACTTTTGAGAAGACATAGGAATTGCCCACATAAACCGAGAATAAGTGTCCACCACAACATAAAGATAAGGTTTTCTTGGAAATAAATCTGTTTGAGTTATATCCATTTGCCAAAGTTCGTTAGACTGTAAGCCTCTTGGGTTTGCTCCTGCTATGTGAGTCTTTTTTGTTAATGGTGCACATATGTTGCAGTTTTCTACAATTTCTCTAGCTTGCCTCCATGGAATTTGGTAATTCACATGTAAATGACGAGCATTTGTGTGTAGGGCTGAATGTTTCTCTACAGGTGATTTAAATATAGGCCTTGCTAGCAAGTCAGCAGTTTTATTTCCTTGAGCCATTGGTCCTGGAAGACCTGAGTGGGCTCTAATATGCGTGATGAAGATGGGCTCAGTTCGTTTTTGAAGAAGCTGTTATAATCGTTTAAGTAAATTCTGTATGATCAGGCTATTAGCATTAAGGGAGGCAGTGGCTATTACAGGACATAAATTTACTACATACAAAGAATCAGAAATGATATTCATGGCTTCAGATACATTTTTTAATAGGTAAATTAACTTTGCCAATTCAACTTTCTGTGCAGATATGTATTTGGTATCTATGGTCATATTAATGTCTCCGGTTATTCCTCCTTTTCCACTTTGGGATCCATCGATGTAAAAAACCTTGGCATTGGGAATAAGGGAATCCTGAGCAATTGAAGGAATAACAAACTGAGTTTTTTTTTTTTAAAGTCCCAAGTTTTTCCTGCTGAATAATGGGAGGATATTTGTCCTGTGGAATCTGAGAGGGCCCTTTGTAGAGATTCATTAAGAGACAATCTGTTGTGAGCCAAATCTGTTCGCAAAATGCCAGCACCTGCAAACAGATCCTTCGTGGAGTTTCGGGAAAAAATCCGCGGGGACTCAATTTCCTTTTTTGGTATTGGCAAAACTATTATATCTGGGTTGAAACCTATTAGAGCTATAGATCTGAGTCTCGCTTTGAGAATCAGTTCTGAAGTCAGTTCCAAGTAAGAGACTACAGAGTGAGGCTTTTTGTTATGTAAATACACCCATTCCAAAGGTCCTGCCTGCTGCATCAAGGCTGCCACTGGGGTTTCTATTGTAGGGAAGATTAACAGAAATTTAAGAGAGAATTTTAAGAGAAATGATTTTTGTAATCTGCTAAAGAAGACGCCCAATTTATTTTTTGCAGCTGTTGTTAAGTTTCTCAGGCTATCTAAAGCAGGGTCACCCTCCAAAGTTTTAAACAGATTAAACAACTCTGCATTTGGGATTCCTAGTGCAGGGAGAAGCCAATTTATGTCACCTAAAAGTCTCCAAAAATTATTAAGCAATCTGAGGTTTTCTTTTATGATAGAAATTTTTTGTGGACGTATTGATGTTTGGTCCAAAATAAAACCCAAATATTGACATGGTGGATTGTCTGTATTTTTTCTAAAGCTATTTTTAGTCCTGACTTTTGTAAACAGTCAATAATTTTAGTGTATAAGTCCTGTAAATCTGTTTCATTGTTCATTGTGAGCAAAAATCATCTGTATAATGAAATATTGTGGCTTGAGGAAATTTTTCACAAGCAGGGCTCAAAACCTTATCTACAAAAAATTGGCACATTGTTGGGGAATTCAGCATGCCCTGGGGGAGAACGGTCCATTGGAAACGTCTGCATGGATGAGTATTATTGAGAGTAGGAACTGAAAATACAAAACATTTTTTATCATTTGGGTGAATAGGAATATGATAGAAGCAGTCTTTCAGATCAATTATAATTAGTGGTCATTCCTTTGGAATAACTACAGGTGATGGTAAACCAGTCTGCAATCTTCCCATTGGTATCATGGATAAATTTACAGCTCTAAGATCCATCAAAAGTCTCCATTTACCGGATTTCTTTTTTATAGAGAATATAGGCTCATTTCAACTAGAAAAAGATGGTTAAATATGTCCTAAACTTAGTTGTTCCTCCACTAATTTTGTCAGCACCTTTAATTGATCAGTTTTAAGGGGCCACTGACCTGTCCAAATTGGTTTGTCAGATTTTCATTTTATTTTTATTGGTGCTGGGATATTTATGGCAGTGGCCCCTATAAAAATTTTTGAGTTTTTAAATCAAGAGAAGGTTTGGGCTCTTCTGGAGCTAAAAGGATGTGGAATTCTGCCTTCCACTGTTTGTGTAGGTCACTGCCCCACAGGGATGGTGAGAATGGACCCACATGAGGTCTGATTATAGCTCTTTGATTATCTGAGCCATAAAACACCATAGTCCTTGTACTCAATAAACAGGAACTTAAACCTCCTACTCCTTCCAGAGAATACGGGATTTCCTGGAGAGGCCAATTTTCTGGCCATTCTTAATCAGATATTACAGTAACCTGAGCATCCATATCTATCATATCATTAAAAGGTTGCCCTTCCAAGTGAAGTTTGATCATCTTTAAAGTTTTCATCTTTAAATTTAGTAACCAAAGCCACGAGTGGGTTTTGAGCAGCACCTGGATCTGTGTTTCCAAAACCTCCAATTCTTTTCTTATCTGAGTTCCCACATTTGACATAAGGTACTATCACAATCTGGACAATTGCTTCCCCTTTCTTAAAGGTCCACGTAACTGGTACAGTAATAACTACAATGATTTCTCCCATTGAATCTGAGTCAATGACACCAGTGGTTATTGATATATCCTTTATGTTGAGGAAACTTCTGCCAAGAATCAAACCAATAGTATCTGGGGGTGGTGGGCCCACAATGCCAGTTTCTAACATGTTTTGTAAGGGATGTTCCTGGATAAATTGTAATGTCCTCTGTGCATAATATGTCTAATCCAGCACTCCCTGATGTAGCGTGAATTAATTCCCTTATCATGATAAATTTTCTTGGGCTGGGCTTGGAATGATTATGGTTTGAGGAGTTTGCCCCTGTTTTGATAGGGCCTGGGTGGGAGGCCCTCTGGGCGTTTCCCTGCATTGTGTGTGTGTGTGTGTGCCTGAGGAGTTGAATTTAAAAGGAGTTTGCAATGTCTTTGGACTTGCCTGGGCTTCCCACGATGATAACAGTTGATTTACCTCCTAGGATTTGTGTTGAAACCTCTCCTCATATTATGATCAATGAGGTTTCTGGATCTACAGTCTTTTGCCCAATGATGGCCTTTTCCGCATATTGGGCAAAACCCTGGTTTATGGATAGTGCATTGTCTTTGAGGGGAGTAAGGCATCATTCCCTTGGTAACTGCGAAGGTTTGTAC
This sequence comes from Suncus etruscus, assembly GCF_024139225.1. Classification (NCBI taxonomy): domain Eukaryota; kingdom Metazoa; phylum Chordata; class Mammalia; order Eulipotyphla; family Soricidae; genus Suncus; species Suncus etruscus. The sequence goes on from NC_064848.1 coordinate 198,964,907, forward strand.
CAAGTCTAAGTGGGGTGGGTGTTGGGGTTCTCCATAGACATTCCAACAGGCATAAAGGAAATCATTCACATCTGCCTTTTCATTTAATATATTCAATACTAATCTACAGGCCCAATTTGCATTATAATAAGCCAAAGATTTTACTAGGACATTTCTCACATAACATTTTTAGAAATGTTTACATACACAACAATTCCCCCACCCCGTTTTTAGTAAACAAACATCAATAATATATACATAGGGGCCGGGAAGGTGGCGCTAGAGGTAAGGTGTCTGCCTTGCAAGCGCTAGCCAAGGAAGGATCGCAGTTCGATCCCCCGGCGTCCCATATGGTCCCCCCAAGCCAGGGCAATTTCTGAGCACATAGCCAGGAGTAACCCCTGAGCATCAAATGGGTGTGGCCCAAAAACCAAAAACCAAAATATATATATATATACATGTATGTAAACATTTCTATGGGATTATTATGTTACTGATCCTACCCTGATCTGTGATTGTGCCCTACCCTAGGGTGTGACCTGGCATTCTGATCCCACCCTAGGGTGGTTCCTTATTCTGATGTATAAAAGCAAGGGTCTGTGGAAGATAAGGGGCTTTTTTCCTGGGGTTGATTCTGGGGCTTTTTGGCTTCAGCCTCTTCCATGGAATAAAAGCTGTTTTTATAGTCAGAAGCCTGACTGCCTGTTAGCTTTCTACCCGCCTCATTCACCTCAGAACTGCTGGCTGAACAGGGTAACAGACATGTGGTTCGAGCTGAAGGAGAAACGTCTCATCCTCCGTCCCTCCATCAGTCAACCCCATCAAGGGCTGTATTTCAAAATAGTCAATTATAGCATGCTATATTTTCTAGTTTGGTTAAAACTGTGTTTTGAACTGCTACAGCTATAGATAGTACTACTGTATTTAACCTGGGATATTCCACTATTAGTCTCAGAAAGTTATAAATATTTTTCCAATAGCCACAGAATAATCGTGCAAAAAATTTAATGGAGCCAGCAAGTTGGTACTATTTATAAAAATACTACTATTTCAACTAATAAGGCATTTATTAAATATTCTGCCTGTCAGGTACCTTGTATTATTGTAAATTTACCAACTGTGTCAATTTACCATTTAGTATATACAAGATTCAGTCAAGGGAAGACTTTTATGCTGCCCATTTTATAATATTACATTGGGAAACAATGTATATTCAGATATATATCTATCTTAGCAATGCATCCAGGTAAAAGAAAGACCCTCTTCAGAGGTTGCTCAAAAATCCAATTTGCATCCATACTTCTACTGTAATCCTATCAATTTATACATTTCCGTAACTTCCCAATCTAAATTTCACTGCCTTTTAAGACTACACCAACACCTTTCAGATCATAGTGCCCTGGGCTTCCGTGTTCAAGAGATACAATTCTCTCCATTTCTCTGTGGCCATTTTGTACAATCATGTACATATGACATTGGTTTCCTAGCAGGCCAAATTAATAGATGCCAACTTCTACTTTAATATTTGGTTTGGTTCAGTTGTTTATCCAGTCTGGGTGAGATTTCTCATCATAATTCTTGCTATTGCTTTTTTTTATTCCTCCAAACTGGGATAAATGGAGTGAATTTGGGGGAGTCTTCTAATATTGGGGCACATGCAGCTACAAATTTGAGCTACAAAGTCTTTAAGTGCTGCATCAACATCATTTTTTTAAAAAAACCTTATGAATTTCTACTACGTTTATGTCATTTCTCCCACATCTACCAACCAAATGCATCTAATCTGCCCCCTTTGAGTTTTCTCCCTTTAATATTTTTCTTTAAAAAATATTTTGATTGGGGCCAGAACAGTGGCATTAGGGGTAAGACATCTATCTGTCTTGCAAGCACTAGCCTAGAATGAACTGCAATTTGCTCCCCCAGCATCCCATATGATCCCCTCAAGCCAGGAGTGATTTCTGAGTGCATAGCTAGGAGTAACCCCTGTTGTTTTGGGATGTGGCCCAAAAAAACAACAAAAAAATATTTTGGTGACCTTGACATCAATATGATTCACATGGGGATGCTGAGACAACAAATCTCATAAACTCCTTACATTGTTGGATTTTGAAAGAATATTCCCCCTTTATTTATGTCATAACCTGGTAATGAATGGTCCTGTTCTCTGGATGAATATTCCAACTGTCATGAAGCCAATTCCACATGGTCTATGGACAAAACATGATAACTGTTTCATTTAGGCTTATTTCACTTGGAATTCAGGGGGAATAGAGAGTTGGAATTCCAGCTTCTTAGGATAAAAACATATTTTTAACACAGTGCACAAAAGTATTTTAGATCCAATAAGACCTAAAGCTATAAGGTACACAGAAGAGAATCTAGAAATAACTTTTCATGAGATTGAAGCTAGAGACATCTTCAAGGATGAAACACTGCTGACAAAGCAAGAGGAAGCAAAGATAAACAAATGGAACTACATGAAATTTAAAAAATTTAAATAAAATGATGACCAAGATACAAAATTACCCACATATTGCGAGAAACTTTTCACCCAATACCATCTGATAAGGGGTTAATTTCTTTTAAAAAAAAAACATAATTTTTTAAATCCAATCCACCAAGTTGTGGTCATGGGAATAACTACCAGAGTTTTCAGATCATTACAGTTATGTGTAGTGGCTTTATAGTGAGTTGTGGGTTCTGTAACATTCTAAACAGTTTCTGCTCTGCAGAATTCAAAACCAAAGGCACAGTCCCAGATGTGAGACTCTCACAATCTATTTCAGTCAAGGTACAAAAGGAAGGGAAGGCTATATAGAACATGGAGTGGAATAATTTCACACTCTCCACTCTGGTTTCAACAGTTTCTGAGTTTTACTCTACCCTCTTTGTACTACCATTTTGGTGAGCAGAATCCTCAGAGTACTTTCCTGATAGTTGGAAATATATATGAAAATGGCAAAGCTCAAAATAAACTAAAACTCAGTTTGAGAAGCATCAAAACTCAGTGCTTTCTCTCATCATAATTATTACAGATACCAATGACCAGTGAATTTTATCCTTAGTATGTTTAATATTATCATTTTGCATTCTATTTCATATAAAATCCTCAGAATTCTTCAAGGTTCCACTGATAATTTTTCCCTGTAGTAACTGGCAGACACTCAACTCATTGGGTGACTAGGAAGACATCCAGGGATTAAAGTTTCTTTATCCTTTGACTCTTTCAAAACCACATATCCCCATGAGTCAGAGTTCTTCTAGAAAATTCTGTTGGCAATAAATGAGTAGGAAAAAAAACGTACTGATTTTCTTTAACTCTCTCATTTCAGCCTCTCAAATGCATGAAGTTTCCTTCAAGTTAACTAGTTAATTCTTCCAGTGATATTTGAATGCTGTGATTCCATTTAGTTTCAACACTGTCTCTCTGCATTGATGTCTGATTCACTAGAATTTAGTTCCCTAAACTACCCTTACCTCAGAAGCCAATCATGTCCTAGGATGCTACTTGCACTTATAACTGACTGTCTATCAATGAGGATTCACAATTCTTCCTTGAATTTGACTCACAATGCAAGGAAAAACTTATAGCTATTGGCTTATTCATGATAACTGACATGACAAAAGATTTAAATGACTTGCCAAAACTGAAATACATCAGATAGGTCTGAAGAATCCTGGGCATAGATGCTTCAGTTCTAGGAAGTTGGGTGTACTTCCTCAGGACCAAGAAGTATTCATTCATTTGGAAACCTCTCGAATCAAAAGTTTTAAGGATTTTGGCAAAGGCAGCATCAGGTTAGAATGTTATATTACACTCTAAATTTGCTACCCTTTTGTCTCTGGAGAATGGGACTACAAGAACCAAATTTCTCATCTTGGTCCTAAACAATGATAGATGGAGCTCTTTTGATGGAGGAATACACTACAGAGTAAATCCTTTAGAACAAACCATTTTTTATGGTTTTACTATTTTCCCAGAAATCCAGGAAGAGTTTTAGGAACCAGGGTCATAGACCCCACAACAAATCCCATACATATCCCAAGATATTGGATGGAACTGGGATAGCAACATATTTCTATCTAAATTGAGAGAAGTACAGATAGATAGACAAATTTTATTCTTTTGACATAAATCAAATCCAAGAATAGCTTGCTTGGAGCAGAAGCATCAAGAATCATAAATTTTTAGGAGCAAACAGTTGAATATTAAATTTTTGTTTTACCTGAGGCTAAGTACTAGGAAAAAGTACTTGGTCAGTAGTGTTTGGGAAGCTAAAAGTAGAGGGTATAACTGTGGAAGGCAAATGTTATAGACCGGGAAGGATATCTCTCCTTTCTGATATCTAGAATTACAATAGGATATAAGGTACAAAAACAATCTTGTGTTCTCATTCTCCCAGATCTCTTATAGTTACTTCCTAATGGTATGATGAATCCAACTGGAAGTACACCATCAAAGAAAGAGGAACCTTCCCTGAAAGAGGTACATTAGAAAAACAGAGAAAATCATCTCAAATTTGTCTACAATCTTGTAAGAAATAATACAATATTTTCCTGAGTTTGGAGTAGTCTTCTTTTATTTTATTCCAATTGTTTCTCATACCCATTACAGTTGGATACAATTGTAATAAAATCTAAGCACAGCTTTAAAAAACAAGCACATCATTATGATTTTAGCAAACTATATTTAATTTCCCTTCATAATGCTCTGAATATAATTGACATTGGTTATCAGACCTTGGCAACTATTTGTATAACTGAAAAATATAATAAGAAGAATACAAAGATTCTATTGTATTATGTAAAATGATAATATGTTATGATATTTGCATATTTGAGTGAGACAGATAATTTATTGCTTGAGTTTTCAAAATAATTTAATTCCAACTTACTATAACATAAGTGAACTTTTAAGGCCCCCTAAATGAAGACTAAACCATAGACTTTATATATATATCTTATATATTTTATACATATATTTGTAATATAAAACACAATTATAGATTTGTCAAATGTAATGATAAAATATACAGATAAAATATTTATTTATATTTAAAAGCTTATAAACTGGGCCTGGGGAGATAGCACAGTGGCGTTTGCCTTGCAAGTAGCCGATCAAGGACCAAAGGTGGTTGGTTCGAATCCCGGTGTCCCATATGGTCCCCTGTGCCTGCCAGGAGCTATTTCTGAGCAGACAGCCAGTAGTAACCCTTGAGCACCGCCAGGTGTGGCCCAAAAACCAAAAAAAAAAAAAAAAAAAAAAAGCTTATAAACTGGATAAGAAAAAATGTTAAAGCAATTCTATTCTGTAATATCTATCCCCCCAAAAGAACTATGAACCTCGAAAAATACATTCAGACCTTGTTCACTGCAGTGCTATAAAAATCAAGATCTAGTAATAGCCTTCATGTTCTACAACAGATAAGTGGATAAAGAATGTATAATATCTACACATAATAACATACTCAGTTATAAGAAAAATAAAATCTTGCCACATGCCACAACTTGGATGGAGCTAGAAAAGTTAAGTGAAGTTCATTAGGGAGAAGGACAAACTCTAGATGATCTCATTCATATGTGATATAAAATGAACAAAATAAAGGGATAACATTGATTTAATGACATCAAATTCTTAAACTACACAGAAGTGACATTACTGAGTGGTGTATTCTATTATCTGTGTGTGAAGAGAAGAAGAGGTGGACCAGAAATGACATAAGGTGGTAGGAGGGATCTAGAAAATTTGGGGTAGTGGAGGTCAATAATTTTGTACACTGAACGCATAAATAGCACTATTCTGATCCCAAAAGACCCTGGTCCATAAATATTACAGTGCAAACATAAATTCAATGAGAATACAAATAATTAATTTATAAAAATAAAGGGCAAACAGAAGGCTGTTAATTTACCATATATTAAAAGTAAATTAATCAACAACTATAAATGCATTATATTTAATTTAGAACTTATGATGAATTTAACTATGTTAAAATGCACTAACAAACATGAAAGTCAATATTTTTGTGAGTGTATAAAAATTATGGTGGGTCACTCACTCAATTTTAATTAAACTCTTTTCCACACTACATACATTTTCTTCAGTGAAAAATAATTCCATTATTTTGGGCTTCAAATCTTTTTCTGATGAGATTAGAATCAAAATGAAATGGATGTTGTTTAAGAAGAAATTAGTATACAAAGGTAACTTTCCAACTAAGGAATGCCAAAAAATATAGGCACACACATACGTATGTAAAGCTATATGCACATATGCAGACACAGATTCACTGAGAAAATGCTCCTACACTTGCAGTACATACATGGAAAGAAACTATGAAGTGATGAAGGAAAGAAGAGTCACTTACAATCCTACAAATTCAACAGAACCATCTCAAAATTTTAAATCCAATTAAATGCCATGCTTATTCTCTGTGTTTTTTAATAAAAAGCAACATGTTCAAAGTTTCTTTCTTATATGCATGTGCTCCCTCATGAGTGAATGGAATTCTAAGAACTTTCAGGGAAAGATTTGTTGGTACCACAATAAACTCAAACTGACCATACGGCAAATGAGATTTAGCAATCATGCCACTGATGGCTGTTGCTTACCTCCTTCTACTTATCAGCAAGAACTTTTTTAGTAAAAGTTAATATTTCAAAATATCCTTTCAAAAATTCCTTTGGTGATTTTATTTCCTTGACACCCAGGGTTCTAGTTCTTCCAGTCACTCTTATGAAGTATCACTGTCTTTATTGTGAATTTTCCATTCACCCTACACTTTACAGGGGATTTGGTGGGCAACAAAACAAACCTAATGGTGATGCCAATGAGAGTCTGATTTATATATCCTAGTCTTTATTCACAGCTTTACAATGCATATTACACACAACAACAAAGAATGTTTAAGTGTTTAAGCTTCATCTGAATAAGGTAACAGTCTCCATCTGACCGTTGTGCCAACTTCTTCATCAGATTCTACCAGCAGCTGCTCCTTGGAAAGTTCTAAGAATACCTATATAAGAAGTGAAGAAGAAAATATTATTCTTTTATAATATACCTTAAAACATTGTTCTTATATAAATTTACATAAGTGAAGAAGGTTGCATATTATCCCAATCGCCAGGGAACAGAAACGTCACTATATTCTGTGGCAAAGCAAGGGTGAAAACCCATTAAAGATCACTCACCTTTTCTAGGGTGCATTGAGAGAGGCTGTATTCATCCAAGTTCAAATTATGCTTCACTAAAATAAAAAAGGACTTGTTACTGATATGTACCAGTTATCATCAAGAAATATTTTCAAAGTCATACACACCCAAACACTAGCCTTTTAATGTACATGGACTATAAATCTAAATAAACAACTACTTAAAGAATCAAATAATAAAAAGTCTGAGTTTATATAAATACAGACAAGAATTCCCTCCTTATGCTTTTATGCTGAATTAATTAGTGTATATCTCAGGGTGAGAGATAAGTCTCCTTGAGGAACAATATAATTGTCTAGTAGATTTTTTTTAAACATGAGAAAGATTTCAGTACCATTTTCTACTATTTAAAAGAACCCAATTCGAAAGTGTTACAATGAGACATTCAAAGCACAGACTCAACAATACTGAAAACATAAGACCTAAGCTGATACCACTAAAATTTCATGTGCCTGCCAGATGGCAAGCATTGCATAGATATGATTGGTTGGGGAATGAGGGATGGCAGAGTATGGGAGACTAGTGTTAGTAGTTGACACTGGTGGTGGGATTGATGGTAAAATATTTTGTGCCTAAAACTATCAATAACTGTAAATAATGGTTCTTTAATTAAAGTTTTAAAAGTATATATAATACTATATCTCAAATAAAAAAAATAAAAGAACCCAATTCAAGATGCTTCAACCAGCTTTTCTGTTGTACCAGCTTTTGGTTTTCAGCCTTCTCCACTGGGAAATCTGCTTGAGATGAGTGGCCTGAGTTACATATTTATGGTTAACTACTTATACCTTAAAAATCCTCTGGAAAGAGCATTCCTTGAAGACCTCAGATAGGACAATATTGTAAAAAAAAAAAAAAAAAAAAAAAAAAAGAGAGAATACCCCTGCCTTGTGTTGCTTGCATTCAAGTAAATTTCATCATAAATGACATCAAGTAGATTTATAATAATATTATCAAGATCATTTATGATATCTACTGTGGAGGAAATAAAATGAATTGTTAAAGGATACACTCCTTTACAAAAGAACTGGGAAAGGACTTAAGACTAAGGTATTAATCGAGCAAAAACTGGAGAGGAGTTAGGATTTATCTAGATATTTACCAAATAGAATTGCAGGCTAAAAGATAAGTATAAAACCCTGTGGTAGAAGAATTCTAGGAAGATACAGGTATTTAAGAACTTTATAGAATGAGAAATTCAGAGATTTATAACTTGCCAAGCACAATGAATCAGGCATGGTTCTAGGTTCTATACAAATGCACTTATTTAATGTTTTACATGGCCCTGAGATTCTCTAATATTGTAGGAATGAATTGTCTGGACATTAAAGGATTAATAACTGCATAGTTGATGACATAACAAAATGACTCCTTGCTATTGAGCATAGTTTTCTGAAAATAGGGAAGGTCTGGTCCTAAGATTTAAATTTTTTTATTTTTAGGCTATACTAGGAAGTTACAGAATGGAGGACTATTACTAAGAATGACCTACTTAAATGCAAAGAAATGAGGGTGGCACTTTGGTTTGCAATATGGTTACTGAAGGGTTAGCATGCCTATCGCTTTCCCTTCATTCAGCACTCAGTTGTTGTCTAGAGCAATCATTTCCAACTCTCATTGTTCTAGTGGTTTTTTTCCCCTCTGTCCTAACTGCAATCCCCCATTTTGTGGCAAGCTTCCTACCATGGACTGGTCCTCCTGGCCCTTATCTCTATGTATCTGGATGCTATTGAAATTCTCAAGGAAAAAAAAAACCACAACTGTATTAAGCACAACCTTAAATAGAGTAATTTAAAAAAGAAATGAGAATGAAGAGATGAAAAGAACCATTTCAAGTGGTAAGAATCATTAAATAAAAACAGGGGACAAACTAACCTGTTCATTCTTTGTGACAAGAAAGCAGAGCTTAGGGCAGACGTGAAGAGATCTTTTTCCTATTGCATTTATTGTATTAGTAGGAACTAAAACGAGGGTATTGATGGACTTAGAAGGGAACAGAGGGAAAGACTGATTCAGGGCACTTGTGACTGCATCCTATAAGACCAGTAGCTTTCAGCAAGAGCCCTTCTGGATCTGTGTTATGAATCTACTACAAAATCAGCCACACACACACACACACACACACACACACACACACACACACACACACACACACACACACACACACACACACACGCTTTCTGAAGATTTCCTTCCTACAATGAAGAGGAATTCTTTGCAAAGAGTTGGATTAACTAAAACTGGGGCTCAAGTCCAACACAAGAAATTTTAGTCTTAGGCATGTTGAACAATGCTACTCCATAAACATCTCCCAGTCATTGTAATCCCACTATGTAGGAATTTATTCTCAGGAGGGATTGAGTACTTTCAAATTTAATTATATTTATTTGGGGTTTTTTTGGGGGGGTGGTTACACCTCGTGATGCTCTAGGCTTATTCCTGACTCTGTGCTCAGGAATCACTCTTGGCAGATCTCAGGGGACCATATGGCATTCCAGGAATTGAAAACAGATTGACCAAGACAAGCAACTTAGCCACTATACTATTTCTCCAGCCTGAAAGTTTATTTTTAAATGGTGATTTCTTACCAGCTTCTAATTTGTGAAAAGCCTGAGACAACGGCTGAACATCCATCATGGGCAGTTTATAGGTCAGGAAGAAGGCATACCTGAGAATTGGAAAATGTAGCATTTGAGCTCGAGTTTGAATTTCAAGGTGAGAAAATGACCATCAAAAATATAGAGGCAAAATATATAATATGTACTATATCAGAAACTTCCATTGGAAAGTAAAAAAGCATGCATATTCGGTTTTGATTTAAAAATGAATTATTTAAAATGATGAATCAAGGGATAATTTTTTTTTTTTTTTTTTTTGGTTTTTGGGCCACACCCTGTGACGCTCAGGGGTTACTCCTGGCTATGCGCTCAGAAGTTGCTCCTGGCTTCTTGGGGGACCATATGGGACGCCGGGGGATCGAACCGCGGTCCGTCCTAGGCTAGCGCAGGCAAGGCAGGCACCTTACCTCCAGCGCCACCGCCCGGCCCCAAGGGATAATTTTTTAAATGACTTTGGTTGCTGAGTATTAGAGATCTTCTCCCTGAAATGGTTCAGTTTAATTTCGTTAGTGGTCAGTTAACACAAAAGTTTTTCTGGTTAAACACGATTACTTTGAATAAATATGCTCAATTAGTTCAAATTTGGTTAGCTAGTCCCAGATCCCGAGTTTAACACTTCATCTCTGCAATCAAAAAGCCAAAATAAAACCAAACAAACCAGAGATATGAGGTTGGAAGAGAGGGACACAAGAGTAGAGAAATTCAAAAGGTTCTGACTAAGAGCTGAGATAGTCTCTGATATTTGACTCTTGTTCCCATGTGCTTCTTCTAGTTCCCTGACTTCATGCTCTGTTCTCAATTCATTCCCAATTTCCATGCTCCCCTGGCCCTGGAGATGCCCAGATCTCAAGAGGAATTGTCTTCAACTCAGTTCTTCTTCTTCCATTCTTAGTATTCACCTACACCAAAACTACTTCTTGGTTTGGGGATTTTGACAGTTGAAAGCAGGACAATGGGACATACTCATATTTAATGATTCCATACTGCTAAAATGAAAACACCAATTGCTATGTCCTAGTACTTTGGTATGCTTTTCCTTTTTTTTTTGATTTTTCGGGCCACACCCATTTGATGTTCAGGGGTTACTCCTGGCTAAGCGCTCAGAAATTGCCCCTGGCTTGAGGGACCATATGGGACCCTGGGGGATCGAATCACGGTCCTTCCTTGGCTAGCACTTGCAAGGCAGACATGTTACCTCTAGCGCCATCTCACCGGCCCCTCCTTTTAAAGCAATTGCAAATAAGTTCATTTTTCTCTTCTCTGTCCTCCTCTCTCAACAACACAGAATAAACACATCTGTGCACACACATATGCATACACACATCTTTCTAGTCTCTATTTTGAGACTTGAAATTTAGAGTAGAAGATACTCTTTGTCCATATCAATTTATGAATGTTTCCCATGAGGTAAATTAATTATAAAAATGTTGGGAGGGATTTGGTCACACCGGCATTCTTAGCCTGGCTCTGCACACTGGAAATGGGTGAGGGGAACTAAATGAGATTCCAGGGATTAAATGTGGGTTGGCCACATGTAAAGCAAGCACTCTACCAGCTGTACTATCACTTTGATCCCTAATTATATATATTAAATAGTCTATATTTTTAGGTACTTGCAGGAGAACTCAGGAAGAGCACTATGGACCTAATTGGAGTCACATGTGAATTCCAAGTCATAAGAAATTACTTTCCCCAAATATTTTTCGAATTTCTTTCTGGAGCCGGAAATCAGCTTTGGGTGATTGGAAGGGCCCACAGACAGTGTCCTTTGGTCATTCCCTGGGTAGTTCCAAAATCTATTTCCATTTTTGAGTTCCCTACCTTTTCAATGTGATGTGAAATCACCCTGAAATTCTCAAAGAACAAAACAAAACAAACAAAGCTAAAAGCATTGAGTTAGAAAAACTCCAAGTTTCTTCATAATGCAAAGTTCCTTTTACCTTTCTTGCTGAATAGCCTGTGGAAAAAGCTTCAGAATCTCAGTATTGACAGAATTCAATTGAGAAGTTTCTTTCACTTTGATTTTTAGGGTGTAATCTTTGCCAAATTTTCTCTTCAGATGTTGGATGGAGCCAATGCATCTGTGGGCAAAAAGGAAAACAGTATTCTCTCTTAAACTTAAAAAAACTTTTTTTAATCTTTTAAAATTTTTTTTTGTTTTGGAGGCCACACCCTGTGATGCTCAGGGATTACTCCTGACTATGCACTCATAAATCGCTCCTGGGTTGGGGACTCCGGGGATTGAACCAAGGTCTATCCTGGATCAGCTACATGCAAGGCAAACACCATTTAGCTGTGCTATTGCTCAGGCCCTAAAAATGTTTTTTTTAAGACTTCAAATATAGTTTGGGGAAGGGAGAATTCCAGCAATTCATAATGATTTTGCTTTTTCCACAAGGAATCTCAGTTTTGGAATCAAGAGCTTAGAGATACCCAGATCTCTAGATGAACTGTGTCCTCCTACTTCCACTCTTAGTGCAAGTAAAAACAATTTCTTGGTTTTGATGAAGTTCTAGGCAGTCACCCACCTAAGTTTTCCTGACACCATGATGGCAATACGGTCACACAAGGCCTCAGCCTCAGCTAGGTGATGAGTGACGATGAGAGCCCCCTTCCCTGTGTTTTTAATGGTTCCTTGAATAGTCTTCCTAAAGTGAACCAAAAACATAAAATCATTCAAAGTAATAGAGACAGACACATACAGAAAAAGAGAGAGGGAAACGGAGAAAAAAAATAGAAAAACATAGTTTCAAATCATATTTATATCCTAATTTAAAAACTAACAAATGGGCCGGAGAGATAGCACAGCGGTAAGGCATTTGCCTTGCATGCAGAAGGACGAGGACGGTGATTCAAATCCTGGCATCCCAGATGGTCCCCATGCCTGCCAGGAGCGATTTCTGAGCCTAAAGTCAGGAGTAACCCCTGAGTGCTGCCAGGTGTGACCCTCCCAAAAAACAAAAACAAAACAAACAAGCAAACAAAAAACCCACCTAACAAGTATAAATAGTAAATAGATTTCTGGTAACCTAAAGAACTGTTTTATTTTTCAAAAGGTGATAATGGTATTCGGGTTAAGCTTTTTATTTTTTTATTTTTGGGGCCCAGGGTTACTCCTGTATCTGAACTCAGGCATCATTTCTGGCAGTGCTCAGATGACCATATGGGATGCCAGGGATTGAACTCAGGTCAGCCATGTGCAAGGCAAATGCCCTACCACTCCTGCCCAGGTTAAGCTTTTTAAAGAAATTAGATTTAAAATCTTTTGGCAAAAATATTTATAAGTAAACGATATCATGACTGGCTATTTTTTTTTTTCAGAATAATTGTGAAAGAAAATTGATGGTGGAGGACTGATGAAGAAAAGTTGGCTTTGTGTTGCTCATGATTGGAACTACTGGATGGTATTCTTAGTTTCTAAATGACTGCTTTTACATTGACATCCATTTTTTATAATAATTTTCTTCTTGAAAGAAGATAGATATTAAGCAGTCACCAGTATGAAAGTGGCTGGGAAGATTTATTAGTCAAAATGAAAAAAGTCCTGCATTCAAATAAAGGAAAGCTAAGGAAAATTGGTAAAAACAAATTTATCAGATTAAACAACAACAAAAAGACAGAATCCTCAAGTTTATAGTGTCTTAAAAAAACAGACATCCCGGGGCCGGGAAGGTGGCGCTGGAGATAAGGTGTCTGCCTTGTAAGTGCTACCAAGGAACGGACCTCGGTTCGATCCCCCGGCGTCCCATATGGTCCCCCCAAGCCAGGGGCGATTTCTGAGCACATAGCCAGGAGTAACCCCTGAGCGTCAAACGGGTGTGGCCCAAAAACAAAAACAAAACAAAACAAAAAAACAAACAGACATCCCAATGATGTAAGAACAAATCTAAAAATTGTAAACTGTGTACTTCAAATCCTAAAACTTATAATTTTAATAAAATTTTAATAAAATTTGTTTTGTTTTGTTTTGGGGTCACACCCGGTGATGCTCAGGAATTACTCCTGGCTATATGCTCAAAAATTGCTCCTGGCAGTTATTCCCATGACAGTACACTTCAAAGGTGGAGAAACCCTATATCTCTTAGGCCAAGGGAATTCCCTTCCTAATGTCACCAATATTTACTGTGCCTGTGCAGAAAAAAAAAACACAAAATATTTTTTTATTTATTTATCTATTTTTTTATTTCTTTATTTTGGTTTGGATATTGAAATTGTTGTCTCCATTTTTCTTTCTTTCTTTTTTTTTTTTTTTTCCTTTTTGCTCTCTGCTGTTTTTATTTCCGGACCGTGGTTATTATGTGGTGCTTGTCTTTATTGCTGTAGTGCTCACTGGATTTTTATTTGATATTTCCCTTTGTATTGTTATGGTGTCTCACTTCCTTTTTCCCTTTCCTCTCTCAAACTGAGGTTGAGAGCCTCTAAAAGGACTCCGCCCATTTTCGGCTTATTTGATTTTTACCTCAACAGTTGTATGATCACTAAGTAGTAAGCTAGACATAGAGGGGACCACTTATACAATCAGCCTGGGGGCGTGTGTGGGTGGGGGATATGGAATGCAAGATAGGACGGAGGTGGGGTGGAGGGAAGACAACCTTGGTGATGGGAACTCCCCTGATTCAATATTAATATGTACCTAAAATATTACTGTGAAAGATATGTAAACCACTTTGATCAAAATAAAAATTATAAAAATTTTAAAAAATTGCTCCTGGGTTGGGGGACCATATGGGATGCCGGGGGTTCAGACTGCAGTTCGCCCTAGGACAGTGCATGTAAGGCAAATGCCCTACCACTTGTGCCACTGCTCCGGCCCCTAAAATATTTAATTTTTATATAAATAAATGCCACAGAAATATAAAATAACATTCGAGAATTTTTTTTGGTGAAATATATACTTTCCTAATAATTATAGAGTTTTTTTTTAAAATTAGGAATTGGTAGATTTAAATTTCCAAGATCAGTTTTCAAATGAAACTTTTCTCAGGTTACTTCTAGCTTGGGAACTTATAATGATCCTTACCACATTTGTAGCTGATCCATTGAATCCACCCCTGTGGAAGGTTCATCCAGGAGCAGGATAGGTGGGTCTCCCAGGATACTCAGCAGAAAACACAACTACAATGCAGAGAAAGATCACTGTTTGTGGTCACCAAAAAACTCTTGGAATACAAGGCTCTGACACTTACCTTCCGTGTAGCTCCTGCTGTTAACTTACACACTGGAACATTCAGTTGTTCGTGCAATTTGAAAGCATTCACCAATCTGAAGAAAAACAGGATGAGCATATTATATGGAGGAAGGAAACTAAAAAAAATGCGATTGTAATGGAATGAGAGGAAATTTGTCAATATGACTTCGAAAACTCTAATTCTAGTGATGCAAGAAAAAAAATAAGTTTTTTGTTGGAATGAGAAAGACTTTGCATTCTAGAAAGTCAGCTATATGAGGAACCCAAATGAACAACCATTAAGAATGAAAAAGAAATCATGAGTGTAGGCATGGATGAAAATAAAACTCGGGATTAGCTAACATGGCCAATTTTGGGGTTGGACTTTGGGTCCATTCAAAACTGACAGTGGAGTACTCATGGCTCTGTGCTCAAGGATTACTCCTGGAAGTACTCAGGAGGTCAAACTGGGATCAACAGTCATACAAGAAAAGTGCCTTGACCCATGTACTATTTCTCTGGTCCCATATTTCCCTGGATATAGATATAGATATAGATATAGACATAGACATAGACATATAGATGTAGATGTAGAGGTAGAGGTGAAGACACAGATGCAGATAGATATGATAGAATATAGATATAGACATAGACATATATGATATATATATGATGTAGATATGTCTCCATCCCCTATGGAAGAAATAGGATCTGTGCTATTTACAAGAATATAAAGTATATCATATAAAGTATGATAAAAAGTATAAAGAATATAAAGTATATCATTTCCACTGTCCTTTCTTTCTTAGTGATTTTAACCTCATTGGTGAAGCCTTCTTCTCACTTGACCCTTATACCTTAAAATGGCAGTGGTGGCATCATTTTTGTTGAGTCCCTTCACTGAGGCAAACACCTGCAGGTGCTCCTTTACTGTCAGCCTGGACCACAGCACATTCTTTTGAGGGCAGTACCCCAGGACCTTGACTTGATTGCCTTCTGGTTGATCCCAATCTGAGCAATAGTCATTCAGTTCCACCTATGAAA
Source organism: Suncus etruscus (assembly GCF_024139225.1). Classification (NCBI taxonomy): domain Eukaryota; kingdom Metazoa; phylum Chordata; class Mammalia; order Eulipotyphla; family Soricidae; genus Suncus; species Suncus etruscus. The sequence goes on from NC_064848.1 coordinate 198,980,927, forward strand.
GTGAGAGCATTTTGGAAACACATTAGCGCTTTCCCAAAAATCACACAATTAGTAAAGGTATAGGCAGGTAAGCGAGTAAATACCTAAGAGTTTAGAGCACCAGGGTATTCATTGCAAATATACGTTATAGATTGAGTAGAGGAAATACTTAATATGAAGAAAGAAAAGTCTTACAAAGCCTGTACTTTATCAAGAAATATCTATTTAGGAAGTAAAAGCCATTTCTTCAGTTTTCACTACCTCTCCAGCTGTTGGCTTCATAGCTCCAGATATCATTTTCATACATGAGCTTTTACCAGCTCCAGTGGGTCCCAGTAATCCCAAAATTTCACCTGAAAGAGAACCATTGACTGCCATTATTGGATATTGTGAGATAATATTAAACATAAAGCCATTTCTTCAGTAACTTATGAGATAGAATAATTTCCCACTACCATTTTGAAACTTGCAAAACAGTCATGCATAATCGCATCACCAAAGCATGACACTTAATGCCTACAAATTAGATAAAAACAATTGTGAAAGTGCATTACATTGAGGTCAATACATCTGATTTCTAATCACTTTATTATTATGCATTGTTATCATTTTTATTTTATTATTTGTTTTATAAATGCCCCAATGTGAATGATATATAGTATAATAATGTATGCAAGGAAAATGTAGATTGAAATTTCACTGCTATATGTAGGTTCAGACATCTCATGGGGAGTATGTTGCAATGTATTCCTTGATGGATATACAGACGCTAGACTTGTCCAATAAAAATCATGACAGATAGTTTTCCATAGTAGTTAAGTGTGCTCTTATACTCATAAGAGATTCATAAATTTAAAAAAATAAGAAGAATTTACTCTATTTCATAATACATCCTGTGTTTTCCAGATGACTTTCCTCTGAAGTGATATCAGCATATCTTATCTTTTCTGTCTTCCAAATCCATCAATAAAAATAACCGGATGTGCAATCTTTGAACAATATAAAAGTAAATCTATTGACAACAGACCCCCTAGAAATTCTCTTATGGCCTTCCACTAACTTGGGAGGTTATTTAGAAGTGAAAGTACATGAATGCAGGCACTCATATACCCTTGACTAAAGAACCTTCAAAGACAGTTTCTGGAAGGCTGCATATGGAGCAATGAGGGAGGAAGGGACCACTCACTGCATCAACTCCAAAGAGCAACAATATATTCATAGTCAAAGCACCATCTCAATATGTCAAATTCTACAAATTTGGTATAAAATTGAATGTCATATTTCACCACCTGGATTTAGTCTACATGCTAACTTCATGTCTGCCCTCATTTCTTCCATTCCCTGAAACACCTAGTTGCCTCCGAGTACTTTGGCTACTCCCAAGACATTCCCATATCTGGCCTCTGTCTGGAGGTTCCTTGCCTCTGGGTGTCTTGTCTCTTCATCACCACCTAGTGTGGGCACAAGAGTTACCCAGATTTTGGATTAACTATTACTGCTCCTGAAAGGCCTTCTCTAACCTTAACCAAATATGATAACAAATCACCCCACATTATTTCATATCTTCGAATGTTCTGCATAGAGCTAATTTATGTGATGGCTGTTTTCTTGGTAAATAAAAAAGTAATAAATTTACTGCAGGATTTAAAAATTAATAACTTTCCTATTTATTTCATAATTATATTTAAAAATATCATAACAGTGCTTGGACACTCAAAAAATAATGATCAGTTGAATGAAGGAAGGAATGCTGTAGTTAAGCACAACAGTAGCCAGAACATAAATGTCCAGTGTGTAATTCCTAAATGAATGATGAATAAAATAAATGATTTTTCCAAACCTTTTTGAACACAAAAAGAGATACTTTTTGTAGCTACATTCTTCTTTCTCTTTAAAAAGCAATATTTTTTCTGGCCCACATATTCTTTGTGTAGACAACTTGCAAGTATGACTGGTTTCTGAAAGAGATGACAACAATAATTTTTCTCTTAGACTTTGAGATTTTTACTCCTATGTTCTCTCCACAGGAGTCTTTCTTGTTATTAACCCCATCACAGTTTGAGTTGAGAGTAGTCTACATTGCTTATTTTAAATAGAACATGTATGTATTAATGACACCATTTCTCGCCATTTCTTTTCAAATTATGCTGGGAAAACAGCATAATTTTAGGGAATTCTACTCATTCCCTTAACTTTATTTATCAAACCAATTTATATATTACAAAAGAAAACTGGGGGGGGGCTGGAGAGATAATATTGAAGGTAGGAAGTTGCTTTAAATTCAGATTTCTGCTGTGTGATTTGGCACAAGGGAGACATTTTGAACTTTTGCCTATGTTCTGCTCTGTAAAGCTGCCATAAAGCACTTCACCCAGAGCAGCTCTGAAGCATGTCTGAAGCAAGACAGCATAAAACATCTCCTGAGGGCATGACAGCAGAGGTAGGCTGTCTGTCCACATCTTCTAGCCAATGAATCCCAACCAACATGTAGAAACCACACTATTAGCATGATAATGGGGAAGCAATTCGGGTCAACACCATGCATAGAGAATGAAGATGGCAGCAATGATGACCCAAAAAAGTGCCAACCACTTAGTTAGCTGTAGAATCAAATAATTAAGGATTGGGCTGGATGGCGATGGATGGTGAAGGATGGAGGCCTTTGTTCTTAGGCCCCGGCCACGTGGCTTCATCCCCCATTTACCGGCGGGTCTGGGGTTCAGGGAAGCAACGGGTATTGAACTCACTCACAGGCAGGCATTAGGAAGCATCATCTTTATTCATGCCCTGACCACCACAGGTGTGTGGCCTATCTCATAACCTTTCAAGCATTCGGCCATTCTTAGCCCTGCATCTTATAATTCAGCCATCTTCCTTTGGCCTCCATCCTGGTCAAAGACCAAAAGAGGCAAAGAACCTAAAGCCCGCAAGCGCAGCAGGGCAGAGACACCTAATCCCCAGGCTCCAGGGTTTATCCAGGCTCCAGGGTTTATCTCCCAGGAATGGGCGGGGTCTTGCAGGTAAGGTTACACCTAATATTCAGTTCCCAAGACCCCTCCCAGAAATGGGTGGGTCTCAGGTAGCTACACCTAGATCCAGGGTCTCAGATAAGTACACTACAGTTAGCCTCTTAGATAAGGAGTTTAGAGAAGAAATATGGAGGGTATTCATAGAACTCAAAGTTGCTTTAAATTCAGCCTAACCCTGGCCACTTCATCAGCTAGGAGTGAGCCTCTTGATCAAAAGTTAAAGTAAACCCTGATCACAGCTGAGATGTGTCGCCAAACAAAAATGACCAAACAAAAGAATAAACTCTAGGATATTTTTGTTCTTCTTTAAGGTTTCAGGACATTCCTAAAAATTATGGACTTGTTTAAGAATTTTAAAAAATACCAAAATCCAAGACTTTCGAAATGGGAGTCCCTCCATTTCTGCTTTGGATGGCTCGTGGGTTATCCCCCAAAACACTCCCTTTATTACTTTCTTTTCTACCTCTTCCGAGTTTGAAGTGGTCAGGGCAGTTGCTGTTCTGGTTCTTTCTGCATGAACATCTTCATCTTCATCTTCATCTCTGGGATACTCAGAATTGTGCTGTGTACCTCTTCTCTGGGGAGAAATTCTGCAAAAGATATAAAAAAACATGGCATAGGGGCTAATCTACTGACTCAGATAGATATTAAGTCAGTTTCCCTCTGATTTCACTACGGTCCTTTTCCCGCCATAGATAGGATGTTGAGGGCCCCCCCACTGCTTCTACTTAGGGCAAAGAAATCCTTGGTGGCCAGAGTTCTACACTCAGGGTCAATGCCCAACCCATTCAGCATCTCCTATCCTTATAAATTGGTCTCTTACCACTTCGAATTTGTTAGCAAGCACTGCTGCTTCTTCACAAAATTGATCAAACATATTTTTTTGAAGTGTTGTTTGTGCCTGTTTTTCTACTGTCCTGTCTCCTGAACCTCTCGTGAGGTGGGGGGCCGAAAAGGGCCCAGCAAAATCACTTTCCTAGGGGCTCCAGAAAGGCTTGGGCTGGAAACGCCAAGGAAGACTTGCATCCAAAAGTGAGAAACCGGCTATCAGCAGTAAATTGCAGAAAGGCAGGTCACCTGTCTGTGACATCAGGCTGGGAAAATCTGCGCTTTCCAGTGGTTCCCAACTGTGAGAAACTGTGAGTGCTGTCTGTGAGTGTTTTTCTACTGTCCTGTCTCCTGAAACTCTCGTGAGTGGGCCCAAAAGGGCCCAGCAAAATCGCTCTCCTAGAGGCTCCAGAAGAGCAGCCGTGTGCTCTTTCTAATGAAAAAAACGCCACTGCAACACACGAAATGATCAAGCATATTTTCTTGTGGTCTCTGAGCCTATCTTACTCACTAACCATAGTATTTTTTTTTATTTTATTTACCCTAGTATTTTTTTATTTTATTCACCATAGTATTTTTATTTTACCATTTAGAATGTTCTTTGGTCAAAAATACTTCCTTTACTTTTTTTCCTTTTTTTTTCCTTTTTTTTTTTTTCATTTTTGGGCCACCACCAAGCAGCACTCAGAGGTTACTCCTGGCTCTGTATTCAGAAATTTGCTTCTGGTAGGTTCTGGGGATCGAATCTGGATCGGCCATGTGCAAGGCAATTTTCCTACCCGCTGTGCTATTGCTCCAGCCACAGTCAAAAAGTACTTTTGAAAGTCCCTTGATCTACACATGACCCATGTAAGTCTGTTGATTCTATCCCATCCCTGTTTTCAAGAACATATCAGTATCTTGAATGGGACAATGACTGTTTGATGAATTAGTTTTGAGGGACCAATGTTTCCCTCAGTTTGATTGATGACAAAAACAACCTAAAAGCCTAATGTCTTTGCCACCTTCAGGTCCTAACTGAACCATTGGTGTTTTTATTGTAAATCGTAAACCATCTTAATTAGCTGAAAAGACAGCAGCAATGTAGAAAACACTAAGAAAAAGTAAGTAAAGTGTTTCTTATTCCAACCTGAAAATAGGATCTCTTTGCAATATTTTCTTCCCATACTTCATTTCCAGGCATCTTAGAATAAAGAGGAACACCAAAGCCTGAACGCAAGGCAGGAGTAAAGAAACAGTTATGTTCTGTTATTCATTCCCAAAGAACATTTAATGCATTTGAATTCAACTGGGAGCATTTTTGAAATTCAAGGGAAAGTAATAGGAAGATTTCTTATAAAAAGAGATAGAGGTTCAGACACCTAGCAGTAATTCAGCTTCTTAGAACCAACTTCCAAGCACAACCATGTCCCATCTTTCTATTCAAGCAACAGAACTATAAGAACCCCACTGATTTTAACACAACATGCCAATATAATTTCCCATTATGGTATTATTACTACTTCATATCTTTCTTATCCCCTTGCCCTACCTATTCTGTGCATGCTTTGCATGCAGAATACCCAGCACTGCATGATCCCATGGGCACCTCTGTGAACACTCTCAAATACCACTAAATCTGACCCACTGAACCATAATAATAAGAAATAAAAACCTGTAATTTAGAATCAGAGATGGCTTTAAATGTTTTAGTTAAGACTATTCTAAAGATAATTTCAAAGCAGGAATACATCATATTAGATAAAATAGTTGTTTTAGTCATGATAATAATAAAAATGAAGCTGTGAGGTAAAATAGAAAAGTCTTACTATGAAACAGATTAGTAGATCAGTACCATGAATATCAAGAATAATTTGTCTTCGATTTCATAGAATTCCTGCAAAGACAAGATTTTCATTAAAACATTTGGGACTTCATAGATTCATATGAATATAAATATATAGTGGAATCTACTTGGTTATTGAAAAATGAAAGCACATACTTTGCTGTTGTGTGGAAGGAAGTAGAAGGATATTATATTGAGTGACATAGAGCCAGAAGAGGAACAGATAGAGAATTATCTCTCATATATAGTATAAAAATATACATAATGTGGGAATAGCAATTTCTCAAAGACAACAGAACCTGAGAATTAGTCTACAGAAAAATGAATTCACCACGGTGGGAGTTGTGGTGGTACAAAAGGTGGTTGAGAAGGGACCTTGAGACAATAGTGAACTGAAACTCTCTGATAGAAAATGTTGCATTAGAAACATAATATGTATGACATCCTATAGTACTGTAACTCATGGTGCTCAAATTAAAAAAAATAGATGTCAAATGAGGAAAGAAGGAAAAGGAAAAAAGAAAGAAAGAAAGAAAGAAAGAAAGAAAGAAAGAAAGAAAGAAAGAAAGAAAGAAAGAAAGAAAGAAAGAAAGAAAGAAAGAAAGAAAGAAAGAAAGAAAAAAAGAGGAGAGAGGGAGAAAGGGGAGAGAGGGAGAAAGAAAGAAGAAAGGGGAGGGAGGCAGGGGAGAAAGAAGGGAGGGGAGGCAGGGAGAAAGAAAGAAGAAAGAAAAAGAAAGAAGGGAGGGAGAAAAAAGAAGGAAGGGAGGGAGAAAGAAAGAAAAAAAGAAAGGAGGGAGAAAGAAAGAAAGAGAAAAAGAAGAGGGAAAGAAAGAAGAGAGAAAGAAAGAAAGAAAGAAAGAAAGAAAGAAAGAAAGAAAGAAAGAAAGAAAGAAAGAAAGAAAGAAAGAAAGAAAGAAAGAAAGAAAGAAAGAAAGAAAGAAAGAAGGAAGGAAGGAAGGAAGGAAGGAAGGAAGGAAGGAAGGAAGGAAGGAAGGAAGGAAGGAAGGAAAGGAGAGAGAGAGAGAGAAAAGAAAAGAAAGAAAGAAAAGAAAAGAAAAGAAAAGAAAAGAAAAGAAAAGAAAAGAAAAGAAAAGAAAAGAAAAGAAAAGAAAAGAAAAGAAAAGAAAAGAAGAAACTCATTCCTAGGGAAAGTGTTCCAAATCTGGGTTAACATAATTCACTTTGCAAATCTGCTGATAGTTTAGATCAAAAATATAAAAATTTCTTTAATCAAAGAAGGGGATATCAAAAAAAATATCCAGGTATCTCTTGGCCAATGGAAAGGTATGATTTTCTAGTGGATAGCCTTGACTTGATGAAAACTGTGAATGATTTGGGAAGTCCTCTATACTTTCTTTAAAGACACTTCATTTAGAATATTTCCACTTCTGGAGCCAGAGACATAGCACAGTAGTAAGGCATTTGCCTTTCGTGTGGCTGACCTGGGAGAGATCAGTTCAATTCCAGGCATCCCATATGGTCCCCCAGCATTCCAGGGGTGATTTCTGAATGCAGGCCCAAAGTAAACCCTGAGCACAGCTGGGTGTGACCCAGAAACCAATCAACCAATGAATCAATAAATAAATAAAGCTAAAAATATAGAACATTTTCACTGCCACTCACATTGTGTTTCTCACAGGGAGCCTCTTCTCACCCTAACCTTGTGTCCATTGTTTCCATTGGAATTCCTTACAGAGCATGCTTGTCTTCTATCAAACTCCGTAAATATTTATTTTTTATTTAGCTATCACAATTTACAAAACTGTTGATATTAAGAAAAGTTCCAGAATCTAATTCCACATTCTCCTCCAGAATATTAGATTCCTCCATCATTGTCTCTAGATCTGCTCCCTTTCATTCCCCTACCCCCACATTTAACAAACTCTCAGGGTGTCTTATTGTTTGTTACCCCTCCCCTAACTTCCTGCCTATTTCACCTGGATGGTCAGCCCCATTCATATGTGGGTGGTGGGACTAGATAGGGGTTGCCTAGAGGGGAGGGAAGAGAGGAGAGGCAGATGCAGGAGAGAGAGAGAGAGAGAGAGAGACAGACAGACAGACAGACAGACAGACAGACAGACAGACAGACAGACAGACAGACAGACAACAGACAGACACAGACAGACAGACACAGACAGACAGACACAGACAGACAGACAGACAGACACAGAGTGATAGAGAGAGACAGCGACAGACAGAGATAGACTGAGACAGGACAGAACAGAACAGAACAGAACAGAACAGAACAGAACAGAACAGAACAGAACAGACTGGACAGGGAGAAGCAGTAAGGATGGATGGAGGGCAACTGAAGGAGGTTGGCTAAAAAACTTAGCTTAGAAGCCATGTTGGAAGTGCACGTAGTGATTAGGGCCTTGTAATAAAGCTGGATTTCTCCTGAAACTTCAACTGACTGCCTGTGAAATCATTTCTCCGCCATTACCTTGCAACCTACAGATCCATCTGCTGAAGGGGCTGGGCTGCAGGAGTTGGGCCTCACCACAACACTGGGACTTTATCATAATAATTAATACAGCATATATTGTTGATCATTTTTTTAAATTCTTTACTGTTTCTTCATACTTCAAATACAAGACCATTTGATATTTTGCTCCTACTTTTACTCATTGTTCACGATTGCTTAGCATTGCGTCTCCCAAAAGAGCTCTTTGACTCTCCTGAGCATATCATCCTTTGGAATATCTTTTGTTTGTTTGTTTGTTTTGTTTTGTTTTGGGGCCACACCCAGTGGCGTTCAGGGATTATTCCTGGCTCTGTGCTCAGAAATTGCTCCTGGCAGGTACGGGACCATAAGGGATACTGGGATTTGAACTACCTCGGTCCTAGGTTCACTGCTTGCAAGGCAAACACCCTACCACTGTGCTATCTCTCTGGCCCTTCTTTTTGTGTATCTTATCCTCAGCAGTTTTCCTTCTCGTTTTTTGGTTAGTTTCAGGATAGTTTGCCTTTGTCTCCACTAAACTCTGTGGAAGTGTAAACTATGTTATTTTTGTCATCAGGAATAACTGAATACTAGCATAGTCCCTATTACTGTATAGTTTTAAACATTTATCAACAAGGTGCTTGGAAAGCAGGACTTCAGGTATTGTGTTCAGAGTTCACTCCTGGAAGTGCTCAGGGGTGCATATGTAGTGCCTGGGATGGAACTGGTATTGGCTGCATGCAATGCAAACATCTTATCAGTACTATCTGGCTTATCACCATATATGTTTGAATACTTGGTATTATGCACAAATGCATTATCACAGCAAATAATAAGCACTCATTAATCTGAGTAATTTTTTTCAACCTGGCATT